>NC_057801.1:373813963-373823143 GCF_018294505.1 Triticum aestivum | reverse complement strand
GCTGAGGGAGAACCATGTTTCGGTCTGGGACGCGCTTGTTTTTGGCTTTTTTGAACAGAAGGTGGGACGCGCTTGTTTGAAATTTGGGGAAAGTACAAACTTTGGCCCCCTCTTAAATTTTGGACCTACTGCGGGTCGGGGGTAGGATGGTAATCCCAGGTGTCCCAAATAGTGGGCAGGAGCAATTTTGGTCGCGCGCATGTGTGCTTAGGCGGCCATTGTGTATGAATGTTTTTCGGAGGCGGTTGTGTGGCGTCTTGATGAAGCTACAAACCTACCCCGGTTTAGACCTTTGGAAGTCAGGCCGGTAGGTTTCACGGGTCGGAGTTTTTAGAAAAGTAATTTCCTTGTACTACCAAACATTGGTCTCACACGATTTCGGGCGAGTAGAGGCTCTTTTGGCGCTTTGTTCGAAATTTTGAAACACAAGCATTCACGTTTGGAGTACTCTTGAAATTTGAGGATCGACCTAAATAGATAATGTTAAATTTGACCTTGTATGTTTGAAAACATCATTAAATTATCCGCTTCATTTTGAAATTTTGACACTTGAAATTCCTATAGCTACGATTATTTTGTAATGGAGCTAAATTTGAATGTATTTTGTACACGACTACATATGCTATTATGTACAAAATCAGAGCAAAGATTGGTTCCCCCATAATTTAGGTAGGATTTACAAATGCCATGATATCGAATTCAAATAATTGAATGGACTTCATGTTGAATTCGATTTTTTAAAACCACCTTAAGTTGAATTCAAATGTATGCTAGTTCATAGGTAGCTATTTATAATGTTCATTGTGTAACTTTCGTATGTATAATGTGCTTTACACACACAACATGAACTATATTCACGTTTATATTCGATTGCTAAAGTTATGCATTGTCTAGAGTTCAAAATACTAACTATGTGGATCAATTGTGTCGAATAATAACATAGACATGCTCAAATTCGTTAGAATCAAGATGTTTGATGGATCAATGACCGTTCTTTACGTGAATTGCAACTATCATGATCCCATCATAATATTTGGATACAATTTATATCTTTAATCAATGTGTACATCAGTCTTTTATGTGTAGTTTCACTCTCCATCGGTGGTCTCTCACACATGCTCACACACTCTCTCCAGAGGTGTCTTTCTCGCAGACATGCTCTCGATATAACCCTCCCTGCCTCTCGTAACCATTTACGACTGTTTTCACTAACCTTTATCACAAGCACTCTCCTCTCACAAGCATACACACGCACAATCCCCATCGAACCTTTCTATATACATAGACCTGCCTACGTATCTCCTGTATGCACATTATCTTTACGCTTGTCTCTCACGCATTGTCTCACACCCCTCTTCCTAATCGACAAGTATGATTCTAGCAGAGCATTCTGTAGGATGCCCCTTCAAGTTAGATTGGATGAATAGTAATATCGGAGATAAAGGGTTACATTAGTCTGAGAACCTAGGGTTACAAATCGTAGCCATCTTTGTCAGTGGACACAGAGTCCTTCACAATTCTGCTATCTTTGTCTTGTACGACTAGTCATCCATGGGTCTCCCTAATTGCGTAACGAGCCAACCAATGTGGCGCAGGACGGAACCGAACGAAGGGCCTCACCTCGACCCACCGGAATTCGTGCGGTGACACACCCTCTGCCCCCACGTCTCGTTATCTTCTCACACCCACACATACCAACACAAACACCACACACAAAAAATTCTCCTGGTGCCTCTATCCCCTCCCCCCTTGCATCTACACACTCAAGGGAATATCTCGCCGTGACGTCATATTTGTCTCTCTCTCTCTCTAGACCACTCTCATTTCTCGTGCTATCCCTCCCACACCCCGCCGGCCCCTCTATCCATGCCTCTCTCGAATACGTAATACACACACATACCTCTCTAGGCCCTGCCAAATGCATCAACTACACATTCACACATGTTACGTCATGTACCCCATTGATCTAAAAAGCCCTCTCTTCACGTTTATTTTGCATACAACATTCCTTTTGAATAAAGTATGGCCAAAAAATTATTTTAGAATTTCTACATATATACAACATTACAAAGTTATATCGAGGAGTATGAACGCTAATTTGCATTGCATGGTACCCACAATGATATTTATTTTGCACTATGAATTTGTATATTTTTATACTATATATAAAGTTAGTCATAATAAAGAGAAACGAAGAGCATCTCTCTCTCCATCGCATAACCCCCCTCTACGCCATTTACACGTACACACACAAACTATCTCCAGGTCCTCTAAAAGTAAGCCCCCCGGCACATTCACGCATGTTTCATCTTTCTCTCGCGATATATACAGTGACGATCATTGTATTTGAAGCGAAAGCACGATCCATACATTGGACTTCATAATCCACCCATTAGGGTCACCATTTACGTTTTGTGGTTATTATACAGTCATAGTCTCACCATACAACTTTGTATTTGCTCAAGACATGACTACTTGACTAGTTAAACGCTCCACGTGGCACATGTAGTGTTGCATCACATTATCTCACTACAATTAGGTCCATCTGTCGGCTTGTACCTACTCTACATCTACACTCTTATAAAATACACTCTTATAAAAAACAGAGTTGGTGATGATGGTGTGCCTGCCATCCTGCAATATAGGTCGTCTGATTAATATCTGACGAATAGGAAGGAGACTATGGCAATTTTGCAAAAAGGTACCCACACACCTGTCCACATTTGCAAATAAGTCCTTCCCTCATTCATCCTTTTCTCTCACAAGATAAACTAGTCATACAAATGCATCTTGATGTTATGTGCAATGTACGTGCATCTTGCTAGTAAGAAAGAAAACAAATGACAAAAAAATATTGGACGGTGGTTCGAAGTCATGACCGCCGGCGCAGCGGACAAGGTGGCCTTGCATTGGTATGTTGAGCTTTCTGTTTTACCGCACATGAGCTGGTGTGGTGATTACACACACACGCACGCATGCACACAAACTGCATGCACGCAACACTCACACGGACACATGCACCCACGCACGCACGCAACACTCACACGTACAAACGCAGCTACGCACGCATGCAACAATCACACACACACACACACGCATGCATGCACACACCAGTACACCACACGACCAACACACACTCTCACGCTCAAGTGCTCAACCTACACGTGCATGCGCACACATCAGGCCCTGAAAGACACATACACAACTAGGTGATTCCCACGCACGGGTTGGAGTCTTGTTGCGCCTGCATAAATTTGTGTTTATCTGACCTTTTCCCTATGCAAACTGATAGGTGGGACCCACAAGGAACGTGGTTAATTTAACTAGTCACAATGGTGCCACACCGACTATTTGTCCAGTCAACAGAGTCCAATCCGATACTAAACCGTGACCAAGTGACCGTATAATCACCGCAAAACGTATATAGTGACCTTACTCAGCTTATTCTAAAGTTCGGTGACCGCATTACGCTTTTCTCTCTGTAGGCTTGAGGGAGTCCTATATTTAGGGGTCCTCGGATGACCGGACTATATAGCATGGGCCGGACTGTTGGGCCATGAAGATACAAGATAGAAGACTCTCTCCTGTGTCCGGATGGGACTCTCCTTAGCGTGGAAGGCAAGCTTGGCGCCAGGATATGAAGATTCATTTCTCTGTAACTGACTTTGTACAACCGTAGTCCCCTTCGGGGTCTATATAAACTGGAGAGCTTAGTCCGTAGAGGCAATCATAATCATACAGGCTAGACTTCTAGGGTTTTAGCCATTACAATCTCGTGGTAGATCAACTCTTGTAGTACTCATATTCATCAAGATCAGTCAAGCAGGAAGTAGGGTATTACCTCCGTAGAGAGGGCCCGAACCTAGGTAAACATCGTGTCCCCTGCCTCTTGTTACCATGAACCTTAGATGCACAGTTCGGGACCCCCTACCCGAGATCCGCCGGTTTTGACACCGACATTGGTGCTTTCATTGAGAGTTCCACTACATCGTCACCAAAAGGTTTGATGGCTCCGTCAATCATCTACAACAACGCTGCCTGGGGGGAGGCTTTCCTTCCTGGCTAGATCTTTGTGTTTGGTGGCTTCATGCTGCGGGCCAACTCGCCTAGCCATCTGGAGCAGGTCGACAGCTACGCCCCAGGTCACGAGATTAGTTTTGGAAATCTGGATTATGTCGCTGATATCCGAGGAGACTTGATCTTCCAAGGAATCGCGCCTCCTACCTCCGCTCTGGCCTTATATCCAGAGCATATCAGCAGGTCCGAAGACGGGCTCTCTGAGATCACCAGACTGTCTGCGACCCTTAGGCCCATTGTGGAGGAACCGGAGGATGTGGTGTCGCCGGCAGCCATTATAGAGCCGGACCCTTCTCCGGACACTGGCTTCGAATCCTTGGAACCAGCGTCGTGTGAGTTCGGCCAAGGAGTTTCCCTCTCCCCATACTCCATGGGCTCTCTTCTCTCAGGCCAAACCTCACCTTTAAGCAAAGCGCCGGACTTAATGTGATCCCTTGCACTACAAAGGAGCAACGTCCGAACCATGCCCAGCCTGTACTAGGGGCTGAGAGCAGGGAATTTTATGTCCCACCCGCCACCTGCTCTATAGCCACTGTCGACGACTTAACCGACATGCTCGATTATGACTCCGAAGACATTGACGGTATGGACGACGATGCCGGAGAAGAACAAGCCCAAAACCTGCCATTCACCAAACACTGGACGGCCACCTCTTCGTACGACGTGTACATGGTGGACACACCCAAGGAGAATAGCAGCGATGACAAGGAAGATCCAGTCGAGGACAGGCCTCCTGAGATACAGCCGAGGCACCGACGTCAGCGGCGCCGCTCTAAGCCATGCCACGGAAAAGACAGCAATACCTGCACAGGAGAAAACAATACTCTCTACGATGCCGAAGACAATGAAGACCCCGTTAAGCCAACCCTTGAGCAGGACGAACGCAAATATGGGCAAGTTAGCCCTGATGAATAGGCCATGAATGAAGACTCGGAGGACAGTAACTACCTTCCGCTCTCCAAGGACGAGGTGAGCATCGGCAACGAGGATTTTATCGTGCCTGAGGAATCTCTCAAGCAGGAGTGCTTTAAGCGCCAGGTAATAGCCACTGCAAGGAGCCTGAAAAAGAAGCAGCAGCAGCTTCAAGTTGATCAAGATGTGCTCAACTATAGATGGACTAATGTCCTAGCAGCCGAAGAATACGGCCTCAAGTGCCCAACCAAAAGTTACCCGAAGCACAAATTGTTACCCCAATTCGATGACGAGGCGCCGAAGCTCGTCCTACCAGTGCATAATGTGGTTGACCGACCACCACGTGGCCGGGACAAAGTGGCAACTCAAGCCGAACACAAGCCCGTACCACCTCGCGGTAAGGGCAGAGACATAACAGCTCGGGGTCATAAATATGACCTGCGGCAGGACCTAGACAATAGAGCAGGTCAGACCAAATCGATCTGCAGATCACGGGGAAGTGCCCGGACGCGCAACGACGGCCATCTAGCCGGATGTGACAAACACAACCACGCCTGGGCCGAGCACTAGAGACGAACTCCATCCGAGATACGCCGCGACGTGGCCCGACATAGAGGCATCGCACACCCCCTTTGCTTCACTGATGAAGTAATGGAACACGAATTCCTAGAAGGGTTTAAACCCATGAATAACGAATCATACGATGGAACAACAGACCCCGGAGTATGGATTGAAGATTTCCTCCTCCATATCCACATGGCCTGCGGTGATGACCTCCATGCCATCAAATACCTCCCACTAAAACTAAAGGGGCCAGCGTGGCACTGGCTGAACAACCTCCTTTAGAACTCCAGTGGCAGCTGGGAAGACTTGGTAGATGCCTTCCGCGATAACTTCCAATGTACATATGTTCGGCCTCCGGACGCCGATGACCTAAGTCACATCATCTAGCCTCCCGGGGAGTCTGCCAGGGAGCTCTGGACTAGGTTCTTAATCAAAAAGAACCAAATTGTCGATTGTCTAGACGCTGAAGCCCTCGCGGCCTTTAAACAGAGCGTCCGAGATTAGTGGCTCACCCGCCACCTTGATCAAGAAAAACCAAAATCCATGGCTGCCCTTACCACTCTAATGACCCATTTTTGCGTGGGAGAAGATAGCTGGCTCGCTCGTAGAAGCAACAGCGCCGATGATCCGGGTACTTCTGATGTTCGAGATGGCAACGGCAAGCCACGACACAATAAACACAAGCGTCGCAATAACAATGAAGGAACGCAAGACACGACGGTCAACCGGATCTAGTGGTTCCAAACCCGGTCAATGGAAAAAGCCGTTCAAGGCAAACTAAGACGGACCATCCAATTTAGACAAGATACTGGATCGGCCCTGCCAGATTCATGGCACCCCCGATAAACCAGCCAATCACACCAACAGGAGTTGTTGGGTTTTTGAACAAGTCGGCAAGCTTAATGCCGAACACAAGGTGAAGGGACCTCCCAGTGACAGCGATGATGAAGAGACTCACCAACCAAACATCGGGGGTCTAAAGCAATTCCCACCCGAAGTAAAGACAGTGAACATGGTATACGTGACACACATCCCTACAGGGGACTGCAAGCGCGCGCTACGGGACGTCGGCGTCATAGATCCAGCAACCCCAAAATTAAGCCAATGGGCGTCCCGCACGATAACTTTTGATCGCAAGGGCCACCCAGCCAGTATCCTTAACAAAGGTCTGGCAGCTATCATCCTCAATCCAATTATCGATGGGTCCCATCTCACGGAAGTCCTTATGGACAGCGGCAGTAGCCTTAATCTACTCTACCAAGACACTATCCACAAAATGGGCATTGATCCTTCAAGAATCAGGCCCACCACAACTACCTTCAAGGGAACAATATCCAGCGTAGAATCTCACTGCACGGGCTCGATTACATTGGAAGTCATTTTTGCCTCGTCGAACAACTTTTGAAGCGAAGGCTTGACCTTCGATATTGTCCCGCTCCGCAGTAGCTGCCATGCACTACTCGGGCGTACCGCTTTTGCTCGCTTTAATGCGGTCCCACATTAGACCTATCTCCAACTTAAGATGCCCGGTCCATGCAGCACCATCATGATAAATGGAAATATGGAATGCTCCATCCGTACAGAGGAGCATACTACGACTACTGCGGCCGAAGTACAAAGTGGCCTTATCAAGTCGCACATTTCGTCAGCCATCAAGTCGCAGGTCTCCATTAGACAGGACCAATCAATCTCAGAGCTGGATTAGCAGTTCGGCCTCCGCCGTCCGCCCCATATAGCCGCGAAGTTTGTCCCGCGCACATAATTATAAACTTAAAATACCCTGGTCACCGGCGGAGGCACAATGCGGACAGACCTATAACACTATCCACACTCTCATAGTCTTTTTCTTTTTCTAACCATTTTTTATCTTTTAACACATGTGACTATATCTGCTGAGAAGTCCTTTAACCAAGGCAAGGCAGCGCAAACGTGCAACAGGAGGTCCAAATGTTTTTTGTAGACCGCACTAATTATTTCAAACCTGTAAAGTGCCCCTTTTCTCAGCTTTCGACCCCCGGCATGTCAAATAGCCTTGGTAGTAGCATTATAATCTGTAAAGATCACGCTTGACGTATCATTCAGATGCTAGTCAACATAACCCGTATTCAGTATTCGCTTTTCTCAAAGAACTGAATTTTGCTTCTATGGTTATTTCACGCACGCACCTCTGCATATATTGCCAAGGGCTCGATATGGCAACATATGAGTTACCGACAAGTCCGAACAGTTTTATTGCACACTTCGGCGTCACGAGTTTGGCCTTATATGCATCAGCTCCGAATCATGTCTTTGGTCAATAATTGGGTTGCCCGGCTCCTGTGCTTACTACCTTACGTTCCACTCTATCGGCTAGGGTAGTAAAGGGAGAACTATTGCGATTGTGTCCTGGTTTGTCCGGATGAGCACCTCAGTAGAGAAAGCCGAAAACTGACTGTCATGATGCGGCGAGAGCTGGTCAACCACTCGATGACTCATTGGAATCTTCGCGATTCCTTTCGTATTACACGAAGGACCGTTCTTCTGGTCACGTATATAAACGCACCGTATTTGGATAACCGCGTACATACCAGGGGCTCTATCATAGACCCACCATAAAACTCCTATGGCTAAGTGAAAGTGTTAAAGCCCTATAGTCCGATTGCCTGGTTCGCCGCATTGACACCTCCTTAATAGACCAAGACGTTGGGTCAAGAGTGATCAAGTGCTTTTCTGAACACCCCCGCATTATATGCGAGGGGGCCGAAGCCGATGACTGGTAAACTTCCAGATTATACAAAAAACGGCCGCACAGGAGGCACCAAAAACTTTTTAGGCAAAAGTATAAAAAACATAGCCCTAATATATCATAACATTGTTTTTACAATTTCGGTACATTTCACTCGAACATAATATCTTTCGAGCACTTATCCTCTATCAAGCGGGCACCCTCCAGGACATGCTCAAAATAATGCTCCGACGTATGATGGTCCTTGCCCTTGGGTGGACTTTTCTCTGCAATATCGGTGGCCTTCATCTTTGCTCAGTATGTCTTGACGTGGGCAAAGGCCATCCGTGCACCTTCTATGCACGTTGACCGCTTAACGGCGTCGATACGCGGCGCCGCATCAACAAGTTGCTGCACCAAACACTACAAAAAAGACACATCTATGACATTTTGGGCCGAACGAATTTTTTTTCTGTCATACATATGACACTTCTATGACGATAATTGTGACAAAACTGGGTATCATCATAGATGTGGTGGTTTCCTACTTCTATGACAAAAAATCATGGCAGAAAATGGGCTTTTTGTCCCGGGCGGGCCGGAGACGGAGCTGCATGACATTCTTTGGGCCATCCATGACGGAAAAAACCATGGTAGAAGCAAGGGGGAGGTAAATTTCAGGGAGTTGCCGGTTACGGTGGGAGGTCGGGGGCCGAGCGATGCGCGTTTCTCTCGTACAGTTGCGAGGCGTTGGCTCTAACTAAACCCGAGCGAGGCGTTGGGCTCTAACTGAACCCGAGCAACTGCACTGCAGGCTACGCGTTACTGAACCCGAGCGATCGATCAATGGCTGTTAACTGAACCCGATGGAGCGATTCCTTCGCTACTGCTGCTAACTGAACCCGATCGATGCTGCCTCTGGG
>NC_057801.1:373799844-373813420 GCF_018294505.1 Triticum aestivum | reverse complement strand
CGGTACGCCACACCCCTCCCGATGAACAGGACCCCCGTTTCGACCGTCGAAGGTCCGTTTCCTCCATTTTTTGGTACGCCACACCCCTCCCGATCAACAGGACCCCCGTTTCGACCGTAGGAGGTCCGTTTCCTCCGTTTTGCGGTACGCCACACCCCTCCCGATCAACAGGACCCCGTTCCAAATGTAGGAGGTCCGGTTCCTCCATTGTGCGGTACGCCAGGCCTCGTTTCCATCACCTGTTTCGTCCAAGCCCTCCCGATAAACACGACCACGCATTCCATTCCAACCCAGTCGGTTGGCTCCCACGTGTTCCGTTGCCTCCCGGTGAACACGACGCATTCCGTTGCCTCCCCATGAACACGACGCATTTCATTGCCTCCCCATGAACACGACGACGACGTTGTTTCTTCATTTCGACCCAGCCATGTACACAAGCCCTGGCCGTACGTATGCGCGAGTAGGCGTTCGAGACCCTGCCCGTATGTACGTATGTGGCCGTATTTTCTTTCTTGCACCCTCGCTGCTGTACGTACGTGTACGTGCGCGCCTCTACTACGACCATTATGTACGTACACATTCGCGACCAGAATGACAATGCTACATATGCTTCGACCGGGTGGGTCCCGACTGTCAGGCACTTCCTTGCCTACGAAGATGTAGCTGGTGGGTCCCAGCAGTCAGGGGGCGAATCGTTTTTTGTTTTTGCCCGGACGCAATTCCTTGCGTGCGAACATGTAGCTGGTGGGTCCCTGCAGTCAGGGGGGCGAATCGTTTTTTTTGCCCAGACGCACTTCCTTGCATGCGAAGATGTAGCTGGTGGGTCCCAGCAGTCAGGGGGAAATGTTTTTTTCGCAAAATACGGTGGCCCGTCCGGTGGGTCCCTGTTGTCACGTGGAGGAATAATTATTTTGCGCGTAATAAGGAGGCACTTCCTTGTGGCCGCCGTGGACCCAGCTGTCAACCTCTCCACGCATAGTACTCTTCCGATGGAAGTCGGTCGTTGACCACATTGACCATGCCGCGCCGAGAGCACCACGGCGGTGGACGATGGCGAGGCCTAGGAAGGGGACGACACGGAGCCGGGGAAGACGCAGCAGTGGATGCCCACGCGAAGAGGAGTACAAGGGTGAGGCTGCCGTCGCCGCAGAATAACAGGGGGTGTGGGTGAGTAGAGGGATGGCCTGGACAGCGGTGGGAGTAGTAGGGGGCGGTGAGGCCTCCATGGCATCACAGCCGGCCATGGGAGGCAAGAGCACGCGGGACGACCAGCGTTGCTTTGGGCGGCTCGAGCACGAAGACTAGAGTTTCAAGAAGCACTACGGCCATTGGATGGACATCGTACGGTCACTGGAGCTAGAGTCGTTCATATTGACTAAGTTGACAAAGCCCTCCATCCCCGTAAACTTAGTAGGCCCACAAGTCAGCCTCCCAACAAGGTGAGTCCCAGCTAGCAGGGGTATTCATTTTTTTGTGCATTATAAGGAGGCATTTCCGGTGGGTCCGAGATGACAGCGGGGGGAACGTTTTTTTTTGCGAAATACAGAGACCCTTCCGATGGGTCCCAGCTATCAGGTGGAGGAATCATTATTTTGCGTGTAATAAGGAGGCATTTTGACCTCACCGCGCCGAGAGCACAAACGCGGTGGACGAGGGTGGGGCCCAGGAAGAGAACCACCCGAAGCCGGCGAAGCCACCGCAGCGGATGCCCACGCTGAGGGGAGAACGAGCGCTGACTGGTCGGCTGCGGGGTGAGGCTGACGTCGCCGAAAAATAACAGGATGTGTGGGTGGTAAGAGGGATGGCCTGGCGGCAGCACAGCCAGCCACCGGAGGGAGCAGGAAGTCCCGCCGGCGCTTATTTGGGAGGCTGGAGCAGGAAGATCAGAGATTGAAGAAGCATGGCGGCTGTTGGATGGACATCCAACAGGCACTATTTTGTGTTGACTAAGTTGACAAAGCCTTGCGTACGCGTCAAAGAAACATTTAGGACAGCGTCATCGTCAACCTAGTAGGCCTAGAAGTCACCCTCCAAATCTGTGGAAAACAGCATACAGCCCATTAGCCATTATTTTCAATAATTTACAGCCAATTTGCTAATTCTTAAGGATATTTGAAGCCCATATTCTTTTTATTAGCATTACAGACCATATATTCTGGGCACTGCTAAAACATTCAATGAAATTTTGCATATCTCGGTGGGGTCCGAACTCTTTTAATCACGAAATTTCGAGTCACGTTAAAAATAGTTTTCAAAAATTTATATCAAAATAAAATTCAAAAAACAATTCTCCGCAAAAAAATGAATGAAATTTAGAATCTTAACTAGCAAGACGCCCATTCGTTGCACAAAACATGAAGATGCATTTGTATGAGTAGTTTATCTTGTGGGTGAAAAGATGATATTTTAATGTAATTGCCAGTTGGCTTTGGTTTCTATAAGAGTAGAAAGTAGAGAAATCCTAAAAAAATGATATTTTAATGCAATTGCCGGTTGGCTTTGGTTTAAAAATTTAAAACCCATTTCTTACAACTTATAGCCCGTTTTCTGGGAATCCCATTTCTTATCCCTCCTCATCTTGAAAGATTTGTAGCCCAGCAGGGCTGAGAAAAGCAAGTAGGCCTCGGTTTTGGTATTCTCCAAAAAAAAGAACTGGGCTAGCCAATTTCAGAAAGAAAAAATATCAACTGGGCTCATCATGTGCTTAATAAAAGCGTAAGCGTGGGCTAGACGGGCCACGGCCCCCGCACAGTGCACAGTTGAGCTTCGTCTCTGAAACTGAAAAACAACTGGGCGAGCTGCTGGGTCCCTGGTGTTATCCGCTCGTTGTGTAATTTTCTCGTTTATTGAATACATTGACAATGGCGTGGAACCTAGTTGTCAAACAATTAGGAGGAAGTATTGTTTTGGCTTGTAATAACGAGGCACCTGCTTGCGAAATGCAATGACCCTGGTGGGTCCCTACTGTCAGCCTCTCCACGTACAGTCATCTCCTGATTCCTCTTGGTTGTTCACCATATTGACAACACCAGACGGCGGCGAGCACAGCGAGCTAACCAAGGAGGAGAACGACGGCAAGGCCTTGGACGGGAACAAACAGAAACCATGGAAGATGCGGCAGTGTAGTGGCAGGTGGAGGGGAGTACGAGGGCAACAACATGCAAGTAAAGCATACAAATGGTACAAAAAGCCTAAGGATTAATTGTTCATCAAAGTTTTAGACAAAACCCAGATTGAACATGACTATAACATCTAACCCAGCCACTCTTTTTTGCAGTCACAAACAAATGTGTCGGTCTGATCCATAAAATCAACATCCTGTGCAAAAAAAATTATTTTAGCCTGTCTACAACTTGTTGTAAATAGAAGCCGAGCATGTTTATAAGCCCATTTGTCCACCTGAAACTTCTTTTTTTGTTGTTCAACATGTTCGTCCGTGAGAAATCTCTTGCTGTAAAAATTAAGCCTGATGGACAATAGTAACCTCGCATTCAATAGGAAGAATGT
Organism: Triticum aestivum; assembly: GCF_018294505.1. Classification (NCBI taxonomy): domain Eukaryota; kingdom Viridiplantae; phylum Streptophyta; class Magnoliopsida; order Poales; family Poaceae; genus Triticum; species Triticum aestivum. Next base: position 373,809,913 of record NC_057801.1, on the reverse strand, counting down.
GACAAAGCTTCTATTTGCCTGGTTGGATGCATATCGTCCCATCGTTATTGTCCTCAAACGAATGTCATGAGAACTGAGAAAATCCTTGTGCTTATTACGCCAATGATTGGTTATATGTTTTTGTCCATGTGGTTCTGCCTAAGTAGACATGAAGATTGAAAACAGTTAAGGTCTGAAAAAAGAGTATGTCGAAAGAACGACAGCTGAACAGTTAATTCTAGTACAATATATACGGGCTTTCAATGTGCATGAAATCATCACCTCTATGTATAAATTCTTCAGAGATCGAAAGCATCACAGCAAGCCAATAATTATGTCCAGATCAAAACTATACATTCTGATATATATGATCTTTACAGAATCCAGCAGCATTGATAGGCTATCAATGGACGAACTCTTCATTGAGCATATAACATAATATTAGTACCCAAAGTGTACTCCAAGATGATATAAAACTTATGTGCATAAATGAAAAATGCAGCATATGATTACAAATGTGTAGATGATAATATATGGTACCTAAAAAGGTGAGGAGCCAAACACCAACTCCTTGTGGTTATTAAACGGGTGACGAACTACACCCAAGGTCTCCAGTTTGGGCGTAGAGACGATAGTTCTTTCTGAAGGTGTATAACAATTATGAAGGAGCAACCTTTCAAGTGAAGGGGCATCTTCGATGATGAGCTGCTGTCCTTCAAAACAAATTCCAATGCTTTTAAGGTGAGGCGACTTTATTTGGAGACAACTGATACCCATTTCTATTCCCAAAACAATCAGCAAGCGCTCCAGGGCAGGGCAACTGGAGTGGATGATGCTGTGCAGTGAGGCCTTCGACAGATAAACCACCACAAGCGAAAGTGTTTTTAGCAGTGGGAGTCGAACCATTTGTACCAGATCGTCTGGTAGATGGCACCGGGCGAAGGTGGCGGTGTGGAGAGAGGAGGAAAACCGCAAGATGGACAACGGTGGTGTGGGCATGAATTCTTGGTATATTCGTGGTATGGAACTTTCGTGGTTATGGTATAACTCAAAGTACTGGAGTTTTCCGAATTCAGTAGATGTCAGCAAGCGTCCACCTTGCCGGGTATGGACAGCATGTAGCTTGTCGGGGTGCAGAGGCATTGAATGGGGCCCTGCTGGTGAGAAGAGACGATGGCTCTGATGAGATCAAATTTAGGAAGGACAGATATCTTACGACAGTCGAGATTGAGGGGGGTGGTGCGCCATAGAGGGCGCCACCGAGTTGAGAGGACTTGTGTGCGGCAGGAATCCTTGGTGGGGAGAAGCAAGATGATCTCCTCAAGGATGATGTCTGGGAGATCGCTTATGCGGTCCACCGGAGATTCTACCGATTCCTCAGATCCGGGTGGGGGGGGGCTCCCCGCTTCACCCCGCGCTACCGGGTGCGGGATCTACAACCGGCATCGCCGCTGGCGGGAGCCTCATCTTCTTGGCGCTGGGGCCAGCCGACTCCATTTTCATTGTGGGCGTCGCACCGAGCTCATGGGTGTGAGCAAAGTAGCCAGAGACGAGCCTAGTGGCAGTGCGAGTGGGGAAGAAGGAGGGCTGGGGATTTCTATAGGAGTGGAAGAAGAGGAGTAGGCATTTTCTGTACGAGTGAGGAAGAAGGTGAGCGGGGTTTTCTGGACGAGTGAGGAAGATTGGGGAGCGGGGGGAATTGGGTGGGGAGACGGAAGTGGGAGAGCGAGCTGTTCGTGTTTATAAGGCCCGCTGCACTAACTACTCGCTTTTTCCCAAGAACCGCTCTCTTCTTTTGCATTGCTCCATGACTGGCCATGCATGCAGGATGCATGTGCCCGCCGGCCATTGCATGCGCCTGGTTTGTTACTAACCCTATTTAATAGGGTGGTTATGGAGTAAATTAAGGAGATTTATTTTCTCTGTGTGCATCCACCAAATTAGAGGATGCGGTACTGGCTGCAGACACTCACATTAATCTAACATTTAGAAGAACAAAAGTTCAGCATGTCTATGCATCTCAATGATTCACCATACTATAACCAATATACAAAACTATGAGAAGGTGTGGAAATAAAGAGAATCGGTCGATGCTTCTCTGAGCAAAGGGCCTCCCTGCGCACGCATTAATTTCCTGGGCATGCTTGTTTCTTCTCAATTTTGTGAGCACTTTGAGCATGCTGGCAACTCCACAGCTATCTAGCTGCCTCATCTTGCAATTGATGCTGACACATTTGCAGCAAACACATGAGGCAATAGAGATGACTCAACATGGGTCCATATTGTGCAGTTCCCTTGATATCCTATTCATTGTCCTGAATCTGAAAAGATAGGAAAACAGTAGCTATACTTAAACAGTGTTGCAAAACAGTAGCACATATCAATAGCTCGGCATGACAAAGCACGATCATATGGACGAAGGCGATACTGACCTGCCTGAGGAAGATTACATATAAGTTCATAAGTCCTTGGTTGATTTCCACCTTCGGCTGCACTGCTTGTTTGCTCCTCCAGACATGACAGGATCGTTCCGCACTGCATTCAGCAAGTCAACGTACGAATAAGCTAATTTCATCTTGCGGTGGTTATTGTACCTAGTGACGAATGTAGGAATACCTGGAGCACCATGAGGTTAGCTGACAGCAGGTAGATGCAGCCATATAAATTTTGTGCGGTGCTACCAAAATTGAGGTTTGTATCCCTTCCCGTTATGAGAATTCTTCTTGAAGTTGGTAGAATGTGACGGCTTGTTCTTTGCATCAAACTTGCCTTTCCCCTGATATTTGTTCTTGTTGTTATGGGGCTGGCTGGGATGGAAGTTCTTCTCGTGTACCATGTGGGCACTAGAAGCTCCCTCGGCGACCCGAGCACGTGTGTCTTTTGCTCTCGCCTTCTCCTCGAAATCAAGAGTGCTAATGAGATCCAAAACAGAAAACTCATGTCTCTTGTTTTCCAGAGAAGTAGCAAAATCGTTCCATGAAGCTGGAAGCTTGGCAATGATGGTCCCTGCAACAAATTTGTCCGACAACACACACTTAAAGTACTCAAGTTCCTTAGAGAGTGACTGTATCTCATGAGTCTGCTGAACAACAGAGCGCTCATCAATCATCTTGTAGTTTGCTCCATGACGTACAACTCGTTGCCAGCGCCCGAGGGCCCAAACGTGGCCTCGAGCGCAGCCCACATGTCTTTGCCGCTGTCAAACAACATATACGAATCCACAATGGAATCGTCAAGAACACTCAGCAGGGCGGCTTTGAAGAGGGTATGCATGTTCTGAAAAGCTTCCTGCTGTGTAGGATTAAGATCGCCCTCACGCTCACCCTTAGTGGCGTCATAGCAGTACATGATCTAAAACCAATATACTTCTCTTGTGCACCACCTTTTATATTGCACCCCCTTAAAAGTAGGCGGCTTCAAAAGCGCAGCAAAACCACTCGGAGTAAATTGCCTGTGATCAGGTTTTTGGATTGGATTGTTGAATATATGAGCAATTTAGTATGAGATTTAATCCGAATCAGCAGTAAATAGATCATGACGACAATTGCAAACATCAAAGTAACGATGCGGACTAAACCAGGAGGACAGAATCACATACTGTACAGGGGGAGCAGAACCGATGTGGTTGATGTTGTCACTCATGTCATTGATGAAGAGGTTACCGAGGTCGGGGAAGAAGGCTGTCATTGAGGAAGTCGTCGCTGGTAGCAGTCACAAGAGTGTGCTCCCCAAAAACCTGATCGCCCCTCTCCCGTACAGGATCTCGAAAGGCGGGGTTCGGAGGACTGCTGTCCCTTCTCGCGGTGCACGCCGGAAGGAAGGCTGGAGAAGAATTGTGTGGCGGCGCTAAGATATGGAACGGTGCGAAACCATATGATACAACGGCGGCTAGGGTAGAGCATGTCAGGTCGGAGTATAATAGAAGGCCTTTGGCCCCCAAACCCCACGTCCAAGTCAATAATAGCTCAAAAAAAGTGAAAAATGGCCCCACCATGGTTTGTCTAAAAAAACGGAGTAATTAAGGAGTCTGTTAGTCCCTTTAGTATAAATACAATATCATTAATAATGGCCCCACCTTTTGTCTCACAAAGTAGAGTATGTTGGAGTACAACCGGCTACACGTTTACAATCCGCTTCTCTTCTCTATCCTCTTCTCTCTCCTTCAACTAAGCACAAATACTATATTTAAATCCTTATAGCCTACTTATGTCATCTAATTATAGTAGTACTATCCACTGTGTAGTCCGAAATGCCGGGAGTGCAGCGGGCGGTGCCCTCGGTCGGCGCGCCGCTTCAACGGCGGAAGCAGTGAGAGGTCGCGTCTCCCTGACTTGCCATCAATGTGGAGCGGCGGGCTCAGCTGGCGCCGGGCGGGAAACATGCGCGGGAGGGGGGAGGGGTTTTTGTTGGGCCAAGAAGGTGAGAAGCCAACTTGGGATCGGTCCGGATGGGGAAATATCATGTGCTCCCATACTCTGCATATGACACTAGTGTATGTTACTACTCCCTCCTTTCCGGTTTATAGAGATGTTTAGAGTAAGATAGTAATATGTTACAATATGAGTTACTCCCCACTACGACCAGCCTTGGCCTCTCCCAGTGCTCCACCATGTATAGCTGCTAAGCCTGCCATGTAGGCATAAAATATGATGTGGCACCAATAAACTAAGCACCTATGCATTGAACACTTGAGTTACTAAGACATTTAATGCACTTAGCACCTCATCTAAAGAGCATTAATAGTATAACCAGCTGCTGGCTATAAGCCTACAGCCCATCTTATAGTCAACATGTACTACAAAGTGCCTAGGAGCACATGCTAGAGTTGGCTCTTCACGAAGAGCCCACTTACCTTATCTCTCCTCTTCTCTTTCCTCCAACTAAGCAGAAATATACTACTGTTTATTCCTTATAGCCCGCTGACTAGCCCTCCTCCATCCGCCACGTCACCGTTGCCCAGCCGGAGCCTCTTCCCCGACGATGTCGTCCACCGCAACAGCTCGACGTCCCTCGTCCACCTCCTCGGATGAGGATCCGTCGTCCATCTCGCCGTCCCTCCAGTTCAGCCGCCCAGTCCTCCACCTACAAGGAGCTGCTCTGATGATCACCTCGTCTATCCCGGCTGCTACATCCCCACAGCACCGCCTTAACCTGCTCCACCGGAACCGCATCATCCTCACCGACTCCTCAGATGAAGCCGAGGCCTACTCGGCGCCACCAAAGAGGTTGTACACTCATCACATCGCACCTTCTCCTTAACTCGACCGCCCGGCGCCAACGATGCTCCATCCCGCACCCCCATGGAGCGGCTACCTTGAAGCCGGTGCCACGGGCGACATCTCCACGGCGGCTCTCCCCAATGCGAGGCCCCTCCGGCGGCGGCGGCCAGACTAGCCGGATCTGCTGCTGCTGCTCTGGCTCTCGCTCCCTCACTCGCGCTACTGTTGCTGCTCTGGCTCTCGCTCGATTGCTCGCTCGCCCAGCTGCTGCTGCTACTCCCCCCCTCGCTCGTGATGCTACTCTGCTCCGATTAAGCCACACTTCAGTCGACTGAATCGACTTTTGGGTCAGTCAATTTTCAGGGGTTGGGGGGGCTCGCCGCAGTTAAGAACCACCCGTAGCGGGGACGGGGGCTCGTCGGAGTGGTACCCCACTATCTATCTTAGGGTTCAGGGTGGGGGCGGGGGGCCTAGAGGGCTTGCCGGGGCGGCGGTGGCGAGTTGTTTCGGGGCGGCGAGGCGGCACTGTGGCCGGTGCTTCGGCCGGTGGTGGCTGGCGGCTCAGGGGGGTGCAAGTTGAAGATGAACTGCAGGCCCTCCCTAAACTACATGTCAAGTGCCTCTCTGCTACCATTGCGTTCAGTTTCGACAGTAGCATTCCGATTCCACAGTTAATTTCAGTTTCGATAGTTAAGTTCAGAGTCAACAGTTTTTACCTCATCTGTTGTAGTGAGGTGGTTTTTGGTGATGTTAATTTTACATCCATTTTTCATCATCTATTGGAGATGCTATTAGAATCCCACTTGAGATTGACGATGTATGTCTTGTGCCGCTTCAACCTTGACGTCATACGGCTCACCGGAGCTGCTCCAACGACAGAACGATCCATCACAACAGAGCAGTGCCCTGGACGCCGTCTACAGATTCCTCAGATCTTCCTTCACACTCCGACAGCCACCTCTACCTCAACTACTTCAGCGACCACCCCAATGATGCTGAGGTCGACTCGGCTACGGCAAAGAGGTTGTACACTTGTTGCATCACTTATTACTATACATTCATGTTGATCCATTAGGGCTATTTTGGTTCAATGGAAAAACATAGCAATAGGGAATTTTCCAATGGCACTCTACTATTCAATTATTCATGCATTTTGTTGAAAGGAATGAAGCAAAACATCCACCTGGACCTACTTTTCAAAATCCTATGCATAAAAACAAGACCAAGTGCATTAGTGCCAGAATAACATTCTAACTGAACACGCTTTCATATGTTTTCTCTTTATTTGGGCCATGTTTCTTTGCATTCCTCTACTCTTCCAATTCCTGTAAACCAAACACCCAAGTTGACAGAAATCCTGTGTTTACAAATGCTCTGTTTACCATGTGCATTTTCCTATCCTATTCCGGTGTTTTTCCTATCCCTGCGTTTTAAGAATCATGCAAGCCAAATGAGCCCTTACAGAATGTAACACCCCAAAAATTTAACCAGGTTTTAGTTATTAAAATTTTGCCAAGAGTTTAAATTTTTTGCCTGCAAGAATATTTCTGTTGATTTCAGAACCTTTCTTTTGATATTAAGGAGTCTTTCCCAAGTGGAGCAATCCAAAATATATTGGACTCCTATGCTCCCTATATAACTTTTCCTATCAGTAGAATTATTTATTAAATTATTTCACCCTGAGCTTTATTCATTAAAATGGCTTTCTTTAAGTTTTCGAGCTCTTTTTGAACTGCAACCATTTGATAAATTTAACTAATATTCCAACCAAAATTTGGAGATGTCATGTGATGTCTCTAAATCACTTTTGTGCAATAATATAATTATTTCATTGCATATTTTGAGTGTTACACCTGTTTTTCAAATCAGGTCCAGTGGGCACTTTTGCACTATAGCCTAATTAAATATTTCCCTAGAGCCTCCACCAAAATTATGGGATGTCAGTGGTAGCATGCCATCCAACTTTATGCAAAAACCTAGTGTTGTTCTTTGGAAAAATTAAGTGAATCAACCTCTTTTTCATTCTGGACCAGACTTGTGTTTTCTACTGCAACCCCACTCGTTCTTGCTCTAGTGACCTTGTGTTTTCTCATGCTTATAGTCAACCCTGCAAAACCCCTAAGTCCAGGAGCATGCACTCTTTGTAACACTTTTGGTCCATGTAATGATGCCATTTACTCCCTATCCAGAATTGTAGTTTTGCAAAACTTGCACTAGGAAGTTTCTCCTTTTTGCAAACTAACTTCACCACCCTCTCATACATCCATAGAGACACTGATCTGGAGAATTTGACCACCCCAAGTACTACCTGGATGCCCTTGGCATTTTGACAAACACCCTGAGTGCATAGCCAGATTTGGCATGATTTCAAGTTTACATTGTGAACTTGAGCCCCTGACCTATCCACCATGTCCCTTGATTCCCTTGCTAACCCTAGGCTAGCCCTGTTTCTTACCAACCTCAACCGCGACCTCTAGGCTACCCTGGCATTTCATCGAGCACGTCCCGGGCATGCTCTGGGCGTGCCCAGAGCGTGCGTTTGGCACACACGTGCGCCCAAGCCGCCGCATCCCGCCCCGCACTCACTCCGGTCCGTGACCGACCGCAGCCAGCACCCCACGAGCCCCGCAGCTCTCGCCATGTCTCCGGCAGGCCAGCAGCTAGCCGCCACTGCCGCCCGACAGCTCCTGCACTGGCCAGCGCCGCCCAAGCCACCTCCGCTCACCAGCTCGCCCTTGGAGCAGTAGCCGCTCGTCCGCTAGCTCCTGCCGCCATCCCCAGCCTCGCCACGATGCCCTGCAGCTACAGAATGTCGGTCGCTGACGAGCTCATCCGCGGCCGCCGCTGAACCACCTCGACTCGCCTATTTAAGGAAGCCCCGAGCCCGTTCCCGCACACAGGCAACCTCAGGCCACCTCAATGGCGCTTCCCTAGCTCGCAATCGACTCGGGGAGGTTTTCTTCCCCGTCTCCGGCAACTCCTGCCGCCGCCACCGCCCCGGCCATTCCGGCACCACTAGGACCTCCCCCTCTCCACTCTCTCCACCAGGAGCCTTCTCTTCCTCCCGTGAACCCTTTCCCCTACTCGATTTTGATCGGGAACCACCACAGCCACAAAACCACTTTGCTCCCGAGGCCTCCTCCGCCGCGAAGCTCACCGTTGGCGACTCCCTCCACCCCCGCCGACCCAGCAACCACCGAGAGGACCGCCCCGATCTTGCGGATCCATCTCGACTCTGGAGCCCGCGGGGAGCAGCCATTCGCCGGCGTCGATCGCCGTCGCCTCGCCTCCGTTCGGGCACAGGAAGAGGAAGGAGGGATGGACTGGTCAAACCTGACCAGTGGGCCCCCTGGACCCACTATCAGTGACCCCGCCCCAGTCCACGTGGGTTAAGTGGAAGCGCATTTCCAAAATACGCCTTCGACGTGTATGTAAATATTCGAAACATTTTCTTTTCCGTTTTAATTTAAACAACAGATTTTGACCAAACTTTGACCGGCTGTATCTTATTAAATACAACTCCAAATAAATTAATTCTTTTTCCTACCTCTCTCAAATATTGTCTAGTTTATTTTAAGATTTATTTAAAAAAATTTCAAAACAACTTTTTGTGCTGTTTTGATTTTGTGTGTTTATTCATATTTTATTAAATAGGATTCTTGAAGATTTCAAGATGTTTTGGAATGCACCCTGCTTTCCCATGACCTGAAGGCAAGCATTCTGAACCCTGGTGTATTTTTATGTGTGTTGTTTGACTCGGTGACAACACCACCTCGACACGAGCATACGTCATTTTATGTGAGGATGTGATCCTACTCATGAGTGCATATTATTGATTTTTATGCTGATGGAGTTGATATGGTTGTGATGGAAATCACCGTCATATGCCTCTCATGCATACCGGAAGGGAAGCCGGGAAGGCCTCTGTCTTGGGTAGACACGGTCTTGTCCCTAGTCCTCCGTCAAGACGGTCGTGTCTGGTATGACATGAGGGGGTATGTCGCGTGGTGTTTCTATCTGTTGGTTGAAGTATATGTATTATTATGCTAATCATGCAGGAAATATTTGAACCTCCTGAGTCGGCCGTAGATCGAGTCTTGTTCCGATAACCCCCATACTTGTTTCATGCTGCCACTTGTCCCTGCCAAAGGTAGGGTACGGTTCAGTAAGTTGTCAACCCCTTTCCTAGCACACACCGTACAGAGAGGCCATGGTGGAAGATACTGGAGGCATCCGGTAGTCATGCCATCGGGTCCGGGAGCATGGATGTTTCGGTTGTAGCCGAAGGGGGTAGCTCCCCAGTTTGCGCGCGGTATAAATTTTGTGATGCCATGTTACGTCGAGGTTGTAGCCTCCCCACTTAGAGTTTTGCTTGACAGGTGTCGTGGGTGATTCCAGACACATGTGAGTTAAGCTGGTGTGTGCAAGTGAGGTGCGTTTCCAACCAAAAGGCGTGGACGGAATTAGTCCAGATGGACTAAAGGAATCCGTTACTCGTGGGTAAAGAGTACACCCTCTGCAGAGATTAAACCAATTCGAATAGCCGTGTCCATGGTTAAGGATTACAGTCTGGGATGGGTCAAGTGTCGGTCTTAGTGTCGGTCTTCGGAGGTGAAAATGTTAAACCAGAACTGGAATCACGACTTGTGACTTGAGATAATTTATGATTATTATTTTTGTTGTGGACTAACCCATGATATTATTGGTATTATCGAATATCCCTAGGATGGTTCTACCTCCTAGATATTCACTGTGTTTTCTTTTAAAGCCCTTTATGTGGTGTCGCTAAGACGCCCGACTGTGGCATTTCTTTTAAAGCCCTTTATGTGGTGTCGCTAAGACGCCCGACTGTGGCATTTCTTTTAAAGCCC
>NC_057801.1:373799491-373799717 GCF_018294505.1 Triticum aestivum | reverse complement strand
GATATTCACTATGATTTCTTGTAAAGCCCTTTATGTGGTGTCGCTAAGACGTCCGACTGTGGCATTTCTTTTAAAGCCCTTTATGTGGTGTCGCTAAGACGCCCGACTGTGGCATTTCTTTTAAAGCCCTTTATGTGGTGTCGCTAAGACGCCCGACTGTGGCATTTCTTTTAAAGCCCTTTATGTGGTGTTGCTAAGACGCCCGACTGTGGCATTTCTTTTAAAG
>NC_057801.1:373095628-373100315 GCF_018294505.1 Triticum aestivum | reverse complement strand
CCTCCGCCGCCGCCCGCCTCCGCGCTGCCGTCCGAGCTCGGCCCCGGCTCCGCCTCCTCCTATCGCCGCCGCCGTGCCCCTCGCCTCGCCTCCCCGTCCCGGCTTCCGCGCCGCCATCCTCGGCCTCCAGCCGTACCTCGCAGCTCCGGCCACCGGTGGCTCGTCGGAGCCCGCGCCCTCTGCCGTACCTGCTCCATTCTCCGCGCCGTCCCCGGCCCCGTGCCGCCGCCTCCGCCGATCCCCGTCGTCGGCCACCACCACTGCCACCGGATCCGTCCTCCCCTTCCCCGTCTCCGGCCATCTCCCCCATCTCCGGCGTCTACTCCGGTGAGCCCGGATCCAGATCTGAAAATGAAGGTTGACTCCGAAATCTGTCTAAGTCCCTGATTTTTTTGACTTTTTCATGCCGTGTTCAATGCATCATAACTTGCTGCATACTGCTTCGTTTCGTGCGTCTGATATGTAAAATTGTTCGTAATGATGTGCTCTTCATTTCATTTGATTGCACCATGTTCATTTGAGATCCTCTAGATGCCTGAATCATCGTTGCAAGAGTGCCATATAATGTTGTCTGCTGTCTGTTAACAGAACATGTTCATTTGTCATTTTTGCCATGTTTGACGTGTGCATCCTATGAGGTTGATGTTTACATGTGTTTTGTGCTACATCATGCCATCTTTACAGTGGTGTATGCCATGTATTTTTGTGATCAATGTGGTGACTAGAAGAAGCATGCAAACTAGGCTTCGTGATGTTGCTGATTTCAATCCCTGTTCTGCTGTTATTTTGATGCCATGTAAACTTGACGCTACAGAGAGATCCAAGCATATTTTGAGATACTTAAGTAATGATGTTTTGAACATATGGTTATTATCTATCCATTCATGCCCCTGTTTGTAATTATGGAGTGGCTTAGCATGTCATTTTCTTGCTCTACTTTTGCTATAAAATGTTTCCTGGCAGATTGTTTACATGTTATTCAATTTTGCCAATGTTGTTATAGTTGATCCTTGCATGCTATGAACTTGTTCTTTCCTTGGTTAGTGTCATAAACATGTCATCTTGCTGATGCTATGCTTATCTTATCAAGCAATGACTTGTGGTGAGCGAATCGAGCTCGTGAAGTAGTGTACTTGCTGTTACTGTTTTGCTAGGATGAATCTGTTATTTGGTGATGCTATGTAAACCTGCTGCTACAAGTCATTTTATGCATAATCTGGAGATGTTCACTAAGGGTGTTTTGTTATACATGTCATGCTCTTTCCATCCATGCCCCTGGTTGCATTTATAGCCTGCTGTAGTTTGTTGTAATCTTGCTCTCAAATTGCTAAATAATGTTGCTGTCAGCCTGTTAACATTCAGTTCAGTTTTGCGATGTGTTTTGCTAGTGATCCATGTACCCTATGAACTTTCTATTGCCATGCTTAGCTTCATAAACATGTCTTCTTACTTTTGGTTGCATTGTCATGCCATGTAATGCTCTGTGGTGAGTGGTACAAGCTCACCAACATGCCTACTTATCGTTGTTCCTACCATGTTTGAATCTGTCATATCACTTGCCATGTTTACATGGGTGTCATCATATCTTCTGATCCTTTTTGGCTCATGGTCAGTAAAGGACTTTTGTTCTATGAATTTAGTAGTAGCATGCCATGCTTTTGTTTTCCATGATAAGTTCCTGTAACATGTTGTTTGATAGCTCTAAACATTGCAACCTGATATTATTTCTGCTAAACCTGAAACTGTTATTATATGCAATCTTGCCATGTCTTTTTGAGCATGTTCTAGTGATTTCTGGAGATAGCTCAGTGTTCATGGTTTGTTATGCTTTACCTGTACATCATGTACATGCCTTTTGTTATCATGTTGGGGTTCTGTAGGATGTTGTTTTGGTGCTTGCAATATGCCTAGTTGCTGTTTTGGACAGCTTGTCCTTTAAACTTGTATAGTGTGTATGTGTTGAACCGTTGCTCCGTTTTGAGTGTGCTCTATATGAAACTTGCTTGATTTTGCATGTAGTTTCATATTATCATGTTGCATCCTTGTTTTGAGGTGTTTGCCTGATGTTTGTATGCATTTTGCATCAATGCCATGTTTAACTTGTTTTGCTCATATCTTCTAGGCCGTAGCTCCAAATCTAATGAACTTTATATGTAACTTGACTAGAATCTCGTGTAGATCATCTTGGTGCATCTTAACTTGCTGTTTAGCAACTTGAACATAAGGTTTATTCAGATCTGGACCAATTTCGAAATTTGCATACGAGGACTTACCAGAATTGTTATATGTTGTTTCCGGCCTCATTTAAACTTGCCTTGATGTGTTGCCCTTGTTTGCATCATCTCTTGCCATGAGTAGCTTCATGTAGTCTTGTCATGCATCATGCTTGTTTGTGCATCATGTCTTGTTCATGTGTTGTGTGTTTACCATGTTGTGTGCTTCTTCTCGATAGTTCCCGTTTCGTTGCGATCGTGAGGATTCGTTCGTCTACGCTTGGTTCGTCTTCATGGCTTCATCTTCTTCATGGAATCGTTCTTCTTCCTTGCGGGATTTCAGGCAAGATGAGCGCTACCCTGGATCTCACTACTATCATTGCTATGCTAGTTGCTTCGTTCTATCGCTATGCTGCGCTACCTATCACCTGTTTATCAAGCCTCCCAATTTGCCATGTCATCCTCTAACCTTTTTCACCCTTCCTAGCAGACCATTGCTTGGCTATGTTACCGCTTTGCTCAGCCCTCTATAGCATTGCTAGTTGCAGGTGAAGTTGAAGATGGCTCCATGGTGGAAAGGATTTTGGTTGGGATATCACAATATCTCTTATATTATTAATGCATCTATATATTTGGTAAAGGGTGGAAGGCTCGGCCTTATGCCTGGTGTTTTGTTCCACTCTTGCCGCCCCTAATTTCCGTCATACCGGTGTTATGTTCCCGGATTTTGCGTTCCTTACGCGGTTGGGTGATTTATGGGACCCCCTTGACAATTCGCATTGAATAAAACTCCTCCAGCAAGGCCCAACCTTGGTTTTACCATTTGCCTCACCTAGCCCTTTTTCCCTTGGGAGTCACGCTCTCGAGGGTCATCTTTATTTTACACCTCCCCCCTGGGCCAGTGCTCCTCCGAGTGTTGGTCCAAACTAGAGCAACGTGCGGGACCATTCCTTGGCAACTTGGGTTACGTCGGTTCCTGTACGCTTCGCTCATCCGGTGTGCCCTGAGAACGAGATATGTGCAGCTCCTATCGGGATTTGTCGGCACATCCGGGCGGCTTTGCTGGTCTTGTTTTACCATTGTCGAAATGTCTTGTAAACCGGGATTCCGAGTCTGATCGGGTCTTCCTGGGAGAAGGAATATCCTTCGTTGATCGCGAGAGCTTATGATGGGCTAAGTTGGGACACCCCCGCAGGGTATAATCTTTCAAAAGTCGTGCCCATGGTTATGCGGCAGATGGGAATTTGTTAATGTCCGGTTGTAGATAACTTAACACCAGATCTGAATTAAAACGCATCAACCGTGTGTGTAGCCGTGATGGTCTCTTTTCGGCGGAGTCCAGGAAGTGAACATGGTTTTTGGGTTATGTTTGACGTAAGTAGGAGTTCAGGACCACTTCTTGATCATTGCTAGCTTCACGACCGTTCCATTTGCTCTCTTCTCGCTCTTATTTGCGTATGTTAGCCACCATATATGCTTAGTCGCTGCTACAACCTCACCATTTTACCCTTTCCTTTTCCATTAAGCTTTGCTAGTCTTGATACCCATGGTAATGGGATTGCTGAGTCCTCGTGGCTCACAGATTACTACAACAACAGTTGCAGGTACAGGTTATGCGATGATCATGACGCGAGTGCAATGTTTGCTTGTTTTGGAGTTCTTCTTCTGCTTCTTCTTTGATCAGGGGATAGGTTCCAGGTCGGCAGCCTGGGCTAGCAGGGTGGATGTCGTTTGAGTTTCTGTTTGTGTTTCATCCGTAGTCGGATGATGCTCTTATGTATTGTGATGTTGTATTCGTGTGGCATTGTATTCCTCTTGTATGTATCCCCATCTTTTATGTAATTTTGATGTAATGATATCCACCTTGCAAAAGCGTTTCAATATGTGGTTCTATCCTTGGTGGGACCTTCGAGTCTCTTTAGGATAGTATCGCATATTGGGCGTGACAAGTTGGTATCAGAGCCTCGACCGACCCTAGGAGCCCCCTTGATTGATCGTGTAGTTTGGCTGTTGTCGAGTCTAGAAGAAAATTGTTTTCAGAGTCTAGTTATATCGGAGAGTAGGAATTTATTCTACTCCTCAGCCCGATGTCTCTCTGGTAAGGAATCTTGACGTAGGTGTTTTGAATTACTTCTATTCCCCTTCAAATTTTCCTTTAGGACCACGCAATGGGTTTTCCGATCATTGTTCCTCAGCTGTTTACATCCGGTGCATTTCTCGTCAAGGTGATTCGACCCTCTCTGTTTTTGCAAGTTCAATCCTCAGTTGTTTTCTTTTCCCACCCACCCACCCTTTTCTTCTTGGAGCCGGAGTCTGTAATCGAGTATCCATCCTACTCGTGCGAAGTCTTTGCTTTCTTTCCTCAATGATTTCAACCGGTGTTTTCTCTTCAAGATATTCGTCGTTTCCCCCTTCAAAGTTGCCTTTGTTTGCCCGCCCTCCCACCCTCTTCTTCCCGGAGCCTGAGTCTCTTT
>NC_057801.1:373092684-373095376 GCF_018294505.1 Triticum aestivum | reverse complement strand
CTTCAGTCTTCCCTCAATCATTTCAACAGGTGAATTCTCGTCTCGGTGGACATTCTTCATCTCTTTTCTTCTCCGGTGGATTCAATTCCAATTTTTGGTAGTGATTATATTCTTTTCCTTGGATCAAGTGTTCTCCTTGCTCGTTTGCCTCTCGCCATTCAATCATTCCGGAGTTCGGAAGACATCTCAGGAGATTCATCTGTGTTCAAATTAATTCGAGGTTGTCACCTCATTCAAATATTTCAATTGTTCCAGTGCATCATCTATCTGTTCAACAATCCTTTCCAACGGTGTTTTTCTTTTAGTGGGCCCTAACCCAGAGGTCTTTTTCCAGGATCTTACCTGACTCTTGTGATTCCCCCGGAGTTATTATCAAATTCTTTTCAAGTGTGACGTAAGAATGGATTCCATCAGTCACATGCCTTCTCCAAGACCGTTTTCAAATTCTTTTCATCTTTTGGTTCAACCCTTTCTCCTTTTCAGTCTACCAGTGTATCTCAGTAATTTTGGTGATGTTTCTCATCGTCATTTGAAGACCGAAGAAGAGTTTTCCCTCTCAATCGTGGCCGTTCTCTCGAAATTTTGTGGTTCTAGCTTCATATTATCCTCTCAAATTACTCCATTTGTCAGATATTCCTTTTCTCAACCATTCGGAGTTTGTCAGGAGTTGTTTTTCCATTTCTTTTCACCAGAGGCCATCATACCAGTTATCATTCTCTATTTATCCCAGTGCTTCGTTCAAGTGTTCCTTAATCAGCTCATGATCTCTTTGTTCTTTTGCATCTAAATCCCCTCTAGCTTATTTGTTCTTCTAATTCTTCCCGATGATTAAGTCTCTTTCATGAGTCATTTTCGAATTCTTATGGTGGTTCATTCAGATTCTTTTTCCTTTGTTATCGTATCAATCCATTCCTTCTTTCAATCCTACTGGTGGTTCATGAAGACCTTCTCAAGTTTGCGATATGTCACTTCTCAATCCTTTTCAAGAAGAATAAGTAGTATGCAAAAATCCATTGTTTGTCATTAATTTAATTTGATGAAGGATAAGCATACAATAAACCTTATTCTTATTTCATCAGAGTGATTAATCCCTTCCTTCAGAGTTTGTTGTTGAGGAATAAATTCTAGTTCCAAGTGTCTTCATCTTTTATTTTCCAGAGTTCAAATTTCCTCAGCCATTTCGTCGGAACCTCCATCTAAATCATCGCAAGGCTCATCTTATTCTTTTCATTATTAAATTCTATCTCATCATCCTTTTGTCTCCAGAGTTCTTCATGGTGGTTCTTCATGATTTAATCTTTTCTTCAAGAGTTCATCAAGATTTTGTTGGAGGAGTTCAAGTATCTTTTCTTCTCCCATCTTGAAGAGCAAATAATTCTATTCCTTCGTTCTTCTCAGCTATTCAATCATTTCCGTTTGCGGCTGGTTATCACCTCATAATTTCTGAGATGTTATCCATAAGTCCACGACAAGCTTATTCTTTTCGTTGTTGAATTTTCTCAACAACTCCATTCAATCTTTTCTTCTAAGGTTGCTTTCTATTTCATTCGTGGCACAAGTTGTCATTTTCTTCTCCATTCTTTTCAACTCTTTTAATTCTTTCCGGAGGTTTTGTGTCATGTCTTCATCAAGTATCATTCCATCCTCTCAAGTTCATGTTCTTTTCCTTCCATTTTCAGCCGGAGTGTTGCCTAAATCCTTTCAGTCTTATTCGTTTCTTATCTCATTCTAACTTGAGTGGTTTCAGAGCCTATCTGATTCCATGAGCTTTCGATTCTCGTCATTCTCGTCGTTCCTCTCTTCTTATCGAGTGCTCTCGATTCCTTGCTTATTCTTTGAGTTCTTGTTTCACCTCTTCCTTTTTCTCTTCCGTCTCGGTCCTAAGATCTCGGGACGAGATCTCTTGTTAGTGGAGGAGTGTTGTAACGCCCCGGATTCGATGCGCCAGGTGTCCGCCAGTTATTTGTCGTCGTTGCCATGTCATTTTCTTGTGTGTTGCATTTTATCATGTCATCATGTGCATCTCATTTTGCATACGTGTTCGTCTCATGCATCCGAGCATTTTCCCTGTTGTCCATTTTGCAATCTGGCACTCCTATGCCCTCCGGCGTCCCCCTCTTGTATCTCGTTGTGAGCAGGTGTTAAACGTTCTCGGAATGGACCGACTCTTGCCAAGCGGCCTTGGTACACCACCGGTAGACCGCTTGTCAAGTTTCGTGCCATTTGGAGTCCGTTTGATACTCCAACGGTTAACCGCGTAGCCTGCAAAAGCCTCTTTTGTGTTGCAGCCCAACACCCCCCCAAAGTGGCCGAAAACCCATCCTAACCCCCTCCATGCTCTCGGTCATTTGATCACGATCGTGTGGGCAAAAACCGCTCCTCATTTGGACTCTCCTAGCTCCCAGAATCTATAAATAAGCCACCTCCCCCGAATTCGCGGATGATTTCTCTCCCCAAACCATAAAATTCCCCTCCGCGCCGCGCCGGACATGTCCGTCCGCGCCGGACGCATCTCCGCCGCCGTCCGCAGCCAATGGTGCGCCGCCACGTGGCCCCGGCCACAGCGCGCCGCCTGCGGCCCGCCAGGCCCGCCGCCGACCCCTACGGCCCGCGCCCTCCCTGCGCACCGCCTCCCGCGCGTCCGCGCGTCCTCCGCCGCCGGCGCCTCCGCCGCTGCCCGCCGGCCGCCTGC
>NC_057801.1:372964112-373092325 GCF_018294505.1 Triticum aestivum | reverse complement strand
GTCCCGGCTTCTGCGCCACCGCCCTCGGCCTCCAGCCGCACCTCGCAGCTCCCGCCACCGGAGGCTCGCCGGAGCCCGCCCCTCCGCCGTCCCTGCTCCATTCCCCGTGCCGTCCCCGGCCTTCTGCTGCCGCCTCCGCTGATCCCCGTCGTCGGCCACCACCACCGCCGCCGGATCCGTCCTCCCCTTCCCCGTCTCCGACCATCTCCCCCGTCTCCGGCGTCTAGTCCAATGAGCCCGGATCCAGATCTGAAAACGAATGTTGACTCCGACATCTGTCCAAGACCCTGATTTTTTTGACTTTTTCATGTCGTGTTCAACGCATCATAACTTGCTGCATACTGCTCCGTTTCGTGCGTGTGATATGTCAAATTGTTCGTAATGATGTTCTCTTCATTTCATTCCATTTCACCATGTTCATTTGAGATCATCTAGATGCCTGAATCATCGTTGCAAGAGTGCTATATAATGTTGTCAGCTGTCTGTTAACAGAACATGTTCATTTGTCATTTTTGCCATGTTAGATGTGTGCATCCTATGAGGTTGATGTGTACATGTGTTTTGTGCTACATCATGCCATCTTTATAGTGGTGTATGCCATGTATTTTTTTATAGTGGTGTATGCCATGTATTTTTGTGATCAATGTGGTGACTAGAACAAGCATGCAAACTAGGCTTCGTGATGTTGCTGATTTCAGTCCCTATTCTGCTGTTATTTTGATGCCATGTAAACTTGATGCTACAGAGAGATCCAAGCATATTTTGAGATACTTCAGTAATGATGTTTCGAAAATATGGTTATTATCTATCCATTCATGCCCCTGTTTGTAATTATGGAGTGGTTTAGCGTGTCATTTGCTTGCTCTACTTTTGCTATAAAATGTTTGCTGGCAGATTGTTTACATGTTATTCAATTTTGCCAATGTTGTTATAGTTGATCCTTGCATGCTATGAACTTGTTCTTTCCTTGGTTAGTGTCATAAACATGTCATCTTGCTGATGCTATGCTTATCTTGTCAAGCAATGACTTGTGAGCGAATCGAGCTCGTGAAGTAGTGTACTTGCTGTTACTGTTTTGCTAGGCTGAATCTGTTATTTGGTGATGCTATGTAAACCTGCTGCTACAAGTCATTTTATGCAAAATCTGGAGATGTTCACTAAGGGTGTTTTGTTATACATGTCATGCTCTATCCATCCATGCCCCCGGTTGCATTTATAGCCTACTGTAGCTTGTTTTAATCTTGCTCTCAAATTGCTAAATAATGTTGCTGTCAGCCTGTTAACATTAAGTTCAGTTTTGCTTGTGATCTATGCACCCTATGAACTTTCTATTGCCATGCTTAGCTTCATAAACATGTCTTCTTACTGTTGGTTGCCTTGTCATGCCATGTAATGCTCTGTGGTGAGTGGTCCAAGCTCACCAACATGCCTACTTATCGTTGTTCCTGCCATGTTTGAATCTGTCATATCACTTGCCATGTTTACATGGGTGTCATAATATCTTCTGATCCTTTTTGGCTCATGGTCAATAAAGTACTTTTTTTCTATGCATTTAGTAGTAGCATTCCATGCTTTTGTTTGCCATGATAAGTTCTTGTAACATGTTGTTTGATAGCTCTAAACATTGTGACCTGATGTTATTTCTGCTAAACCTGAAACTGTTATTATATGCAATCTTGCCATGTCTTTTTGAGCATGTTCTAGTGATTTCTGGAGATAGCTCAGTGTTCATGGTTTGTTAAGCTTTATCTGTACATCATGTACATGCCTTTTGTTACCATGTTGGGGTTCTGTAGCATGTTGTTTTGGTGCTTGCAATATGCCTAGTTGCTGTTTTGGACAGCTTGTCCTTTAAACTTGTATAGAGTGTATGTGTTGAACCGTTGCTCCGTTTTGAGTGTGCTCTATATGAAACTTGATTGATTTTGCATGTAGTTTCATATTATCATGCTGCATCCTTGTTTTGAGGTGTTTGCTTGATGTTTGTATGCATTTTGCATCAATGCCATGTTTAACTTGTTTTGCTCATATCTTCTAGGCCGTAGCTCCAAATCTAATGAACTTTATATGTAACTTGACTAGAATCTCGTGTAGATCATCTTGGTGCATCTTAACTTGTTGTTTAACAACTTGAACATA
The DNA here is from genome assembly GCF_018294505.1 of Triticum aestivum. Taxonomy (NCBI): domain Eukaryota; kingdom Viridiplantae; phylum Streptophyta; class Magnoliopsida; order Poales; family Poaceae; genus Triticum; species Triticum aestivum. Next base: position 373,090,186 of record NC_057801.1, on the reverse strand, counting down.
AGGTTTATTCAGATCTGGACCAATTTCGAAATTTGCATATGAGGACTTACCGGAATTGTTATATGTTGTTTCCGGCCTCATTTAAACTTGCCTTGATGTGTTGCCCTTGTTTGCATCATCTCTTGCCATGAGTAGCTTCATGTAGTCTTGTCATGCATCATGCTTGTTTGTGCATCATGCCTTGTTCATGTGTGGTGTGTTTACCATTTTGTGTGCTTCTTCTCGATAGTTCCTGTTTCGTTGCGGTCGTGAGGATTTGTTCGTCTACGCTTGGTTCATCTTCATGGCTTCATCTTCTTCATGGACTCGTTCTTCTTCCTTGCGGGATTTCAGGAAAGATGACTGCTACCCTGGATCTCACTACTATCATTGCTATGCTAGTTGCTTCGTTCTATCTCTATGCTGCGCTACCTATCACCTGTTTATCAAGCCTCCCAATTTTCCATGTCAGCCTCTAACCTTTTTCACCCTTCCTAGCAAACCATTGCTTGGCTATGTTACCGCTTTGCTCAGCCCTCTTATAGCGTTGCTAGTTGCAGGTGAAGTTGAAGATGGCTCCATGGTGGATAGGATTTTGGTTGGGATATCACAATATCTCTTATATTATTAATGCATCTATATATTTGGTAAAGGGTGGAAGGCTCGGCCTTATGCCTGGTGTTTTGTTCCTTACGCGGTTGGGTGATTTATGGGACCCCCTTGACAGTTCTCTTTGAATAAAAATCCTCCAGCAAGGCCCAACCTTGGTTTTACCATTTGCCTCACCTAGCCTCCTCCGAGTGTTGGTCCAAACTAGAGCACCGTGCGGGACCATTCCTTGGCAACTTGGGTTACGTCGGTTCCTGTACGCCTCGCTCATCCGGTGTGCCCTGAGAACGAGATATGTGCAGCTCCTATCGGGATTTGTCGGCACATCCGAGCGGCTTTGCTGGTCTTGTTTTACCATTGTCGAAATGTCTTGTAAACCGGGATTCTGAGTCTGATCGCATCTTCCTGGGAGAAGGAATATCCTTCGTTGATCGTGAGAGCTTATCATGGGCTAAGTTGGGACACCCCTGCAGGGTATAATCGTTCGAAAGCCATGCCCGCAGTTATGCGGCAGATGGGAATTTGTTAATGTCCGGTTGTAGATAACTTGACACCAGATCCGAAAATGCATCAACCGCGTGTGTAGCCGTGATGGTCTCTTTTCGGTGGAGTCCGGGAAGTGAACACGGTTTTTGGGTTATGTTTGACGTAAGTAGGAGTTCAGGATCACTTCTTGATCATTGCTAGCTTCACGACCGTTCCATTTGCTCTTTCTCGCTCTTATTTGCGTATGTTAGCCACCATATATGCTTAGTCGCTACTGCAACCTCACCATTTTACCCTTTCCTTTCCCATTAAGCTTTGCTAGTCTTGATACCCATGGTAATGGGATTGCTGAGTCCTCGTGGCTCACAGATTACTACAACAACAGTTGCAGGTACAAGTTATGCGATGATCATGATGCGAGCGCGATGTTTGCTTGTTTTGGAGTTCTTCTTCTGCTTCTTCTTCGATCAGGGGATAGGTTCCAAGTCAGCAGCTAGGCTAGCAGGGTGGATGTCGTTTGAGTTTCTGTTTGTGTTTCATCCGTAGTCGGATGATGCTCTTATGCATTGTGATGTTGTATTCGTGTGGCATTGTATGCCTCTTGTATGTATCCCCATCTATTATGTAATGTTGATGTAATGATATCCACCTTGCAAAAGCATTTCAATATGCAGTTCTATCCTTGGTGGGACCTTCGAGTTTCTTTAGGATAGTATCACATATTGGGCGTGACATCTAGGGCTCCGACGGAGCTGTTCTGCTGGGGGAACATCCCTCCGGGAGGGGGAAATCATCACCATTGTCATCACCATCGATCCTCTCGTCGCGAGGGGGTCAATATCCATCAACATCTTCACCAGCACCATCTCCTCTCAAACCATAGTTCATCTTTTGTATTCAATCTTTGTCTCAAAACCTCAGATTGGTACCTGTGGGTCACTAGTAGGATTGATTACTCCTTGTAGTTGATGCTAGTTGGTTTATTCGGTGGAAGATCATATGTTCAGATCCTTTGTGCATATTAATACCCCTCTGATTATGAACATGAATATGATTTGTGAGTAGTTACGTTTGTTCCTGAGGACATGGGAGAAGTCTTGCTATAAGTAGTCATGTGAATTTGGTATTCGTTCGATATTTTGATGAGATGCATGTTGTCTCTCCTCTAGTGGTGTTATGTGAACATCGACTACATGACACTTCACCATTGTTTGGTCCTAGAGGAAGGCATTGGGAAGTAATAAGTAGAAAATGGGTTGCTAGAGTGACAGAATCTTAAGCCCTAGTTTATGAGTTGCTTCGTAAGGGGCTGATTTGGATCCATATGTGATGTAGGGTGGAACCCTATGGACAGATCTTTCACGAATTGGAGGGGGAATCCCCAAGAACAAGATGAAAAAAAGAGGGAAAACAAGAGGAACACTCAAGAACAAGTCAAATCACACATCCACTAGACAATCAAACACACAAGATCCACAAGGTACAGGAACAATCAAAGGGAAATAAGATACATGGTAGAGCTCACCCCAAATCCTATGAAGGAGATGAGGGCTTGATGATCTAGATAGATCCTTCCCTCAAGGGGGTCTTCATCCACTAGGGATCTTCTCCAATGGAGGCCTTGAACTCCAATGGAGTGTCTCTCTCTCAAGAGGAATCCCACAAGGGGAAGTACATGAGCTAAGCTCTACTGTTTAGATATAATCTTAGCTAAGTCTAAATGGAGGAGGAAGGGGAGTATATATAGGTCCAAGTGATGAAGGGGTAAATAGGGACGAGATGGGGATACAAGGGCCAAGCCCAACAGCCACGCACAGGGGGCCCCGTGAGCACGGGGTAAGTGGAGCCCGTGCGCACGGGGTATCCAGAGACTAGACGCATGAGCCCATGCGCACGGGGTTTGGGAGGCCCGTGGACACAGGGGTCCCGTGGGCATGGTACATGCCCGTGCGCACGGGGTCTTCAGGACCGCCAGCTTGGGAGGCCCGTGGGCACGGGGTCGGAGGGGCCCGTGTGCACGGGGTCGCCTGGGAGCTGCTGCCTTCTTCTTGGCGCTTCCTTCTCCACATCCAGGCTTCCGTCTTCGATGGTGTAGTTGTTCTCTTGCGCTTGGACTCCTCCATGATGAATGTGTAGCTTCGCTCACACCTAAGTATGCACACGAGAGAGGGGTCAAGTAGTATACCATCCTCGAAGGCTACAAGTGAACACGTGTAAAGGAGATGATTCACCTTTGTATGCACGAAGTAGATGTGGCACGTGTCACTTGCCAAATGGACTCTTGGCATGGTGATGTCCATAGGATGCTCCGCATCATCCCCTCCCCCTTGGGAGAGATCCGACCTCGGATCGAAATCCAAATCACCATGGGAAAGAGATGATGGTGTCGTGTAGAAGTGGACGATCACCAAGCATTCGTCATCTTGTAGTTCCAAATGGGCACTCTCCAATGTTGCACCATATTGTAATTCCTTCAAAAGGAGAAAAGATAACAAGCACTTGGAAAAACAAATGTGGTTATCATAAGAGCAAAACCAAGCATTCAAGAGGTGATTCACCCAACAAGTGTTGTCATCAAGCATAGCATATGGTTTGACAAAGAAGTGTGGCATGTCATTTGAGCATATAAATTGAGCACAATCAAGGATATCATGGAAACAAGCATGCAAATGGGAGGTCGAGATGCAAATATGTGTGACAAGTGAACAAGCATCTACCTCAAGGTCATAGCAAGAATGCACAAAGTGCTCAACAAATGGTCTATGGTATGCATAGGAATCATTCAAAACACCAAATATAGTGAAATGTCTAAACACATGGAGCAAGTGCAAGACAATCCAAGCATAATGTACATAGGGTGTAGTGAAGATATCGTGGCACTCAACACAAAGTAAAGAGCAATTGTTCAACATGTGTGAGGCAATCAAGTCAATCATGTGACAAACATGTAGATGGTTGTCAATCAACCACATGAAATAAGTAAGTATGAAGCATTGGTGATGCAACAAAGCAAGCAATCATAGGAATCAAGTCGTGCAAGCTAGTAGTGCGAAGATGCAACATACTAGAGGAAATCATGGCAATCATGTCATGTGAGCAAATAAGAGGCATAGACAATGCATATGACATGTCGCTAGCACGAACACATAGAAAGATCATAGTATCATCATAGGTATGGGTCACAAATGGAACATGGCAATAACAAGCAATGTCTCCACCAAGCTTGCAAATACACATACAAGTACTAGAATCAATCATCATGTGTAATGCGAAGCATGGGTCACCAATGCATGACAAAGGCATAGGAATGAGCATATCATGCAAAATGAACATGGCAATATGGGCATAAAGGAAGAAGTGATATATAACCCATAACCATGTGAGGGCCATGTAGAAGAGATGCGCGAAGTCTTTGCGCAAAGGGGGCGGTGGGAATGAAAATCCACATAATCCCAAATCATCGTTGCTCTCTAGAGCTCGTTTTGTCAACAAGTGGGATTGCGAGGTTGACAAGTATTCCTGGGTACCTACACAAAAGAGACACAAACCAAAGAAATTGTGCGCATGGTAAATGTACACATCATCCATCATGACGTGTATGTGCACGTGGGAGTTAGCATGAGATAAGAAATGCTCAAAGAAATTTGATGCATGGTATAAGAACATGTCATCCATCATGAAAGAATAGTTGTTATGTATGACACGATGGGGACACAAATTGAGTAAACAAGTATATGGCACATCAATAGCATGTTTATTCATGGGGAGCATATGGTGCACACAATCATGAAAATCATGCAAATTATAGGATGGATCAAAATCTCCTAATGGGTATGAGGAAACTATGGGGGTCTCCTCATGAGCAATATCGGAAGCACAATATGGAGAAAATGGACAACATGGCAAACAATGCATGTTCGAAGCTCGGTGCTCATGGCATGGCATATTAGATAATTGATGCAAAGGGAGCATATCAATATCATCACAAGAAAAACAAATGCCAATAACCATGGGCTTGTCATCTATGCCATACGTGCAAATTGGGTTTATTTTAATGGCATATGCATAGTCACTACAATGAGATTGCAAATATGACATACGGGAGATCTCATGCATAGCATATGACAAGTCAAGCGGATCATCAAACATGATGTGACCAAGAGAATTATCACAAGAAATCCTATGTAACATGGCATCACAACTACTAGACTCCTCATGGTAATCATCAAACTCATCATAAATGGGCAAATCATCGCATGGGGAAATCATACTAGAATGAAGCATGGTAATAGGTGGATCAACATCATGCAAGCAATCAATGTCAAGAATGTCCACTAGTGGGACAAGAGCATCACCTTCACCTATGTTACCTTTGTCGTTCAACTCAAGTGGTGTAGGTGAGGTGGGGAAGACCAAATCGTTTTCATCTTCATCGTGATGGAACCATGTGGGGGTTGCATCATAGTCCACGATGGCCATCGTTATGTCCAAAGGGAGGACAAAGTCGTCGAGGATCGGCGCGTCATCATATATGGGACCTAGCACCAAATGAGAAGACACAATAGAGGTAGAGGTTAAGTTGTTAGAAACCGAAATGGCCTCATATGCCTCATCAACTATCTCACTCTCTCTATGTGGCGGTGGCTCACTCACTCCCTCAAGGTAGGTGCACTCAATGTCGCATATGGTGGAGGCACTCAAATCACTCAAGTGGTGGTGGTGTGGCTCTCCTCACATGGGAATTGGGGCGGCTCATCATATATGGGGCTAGTGGTGAAGTCACTCTCACTCTCAATATGGTGGCAAAAGTCACTCAAGTCATCATACGTCGCCGTGGTCGAAGGGAGAATCCCATGCTCAACCATCTCGTAGTCGTCGCCGTGGATGAAGGCCGAAGATGGCACATCATCACTCTCGTCATGGATGAAGGCCGAAGATGACTCATCATCACTCTCGTCATGAATGAAGGCCGAAGATGGCACATCATCACTCTCGCTGTCTTGTAGCATGGTCGTTGCGAAGTGAGCTCGGGGTCGAGTAGACTTGGCCTTCTTGAGTTCTTGCTCCGCCTTGAGAGCACCAAAGTAGTTGTCATCAAGGGACTTGTAGTTCTCGAGGAAGATAGTCTTGGAGATGTCGTTGTTCAATCCCATCATGAAGTAGAACTTCATCCAAATGGGGTCGTCCACGCCGGCATGTCGCAAGGCTTCCTTCATGTTCTTGAAGTACTCGTCGAGGGACTTGGATCCGTGTATGGTGTTCTCCAATTGGCGTTGAATATGTTCCGTGTAGGTTGGAGGAACAAACTCTCGCCGCATCACTTTCTTAGTCTTGGACCAACTCATCTTGTAGCTCCCCGAAGGTGTGTGAAGCCACCATGTCGAGGCATAGTCGTGGAAGTTTCTTGTGGCGCACTTCACTTGATCTTCGAAAGGGACTTGATGTAGCTTGAGGTAGTCGTCCATCAAATGCTCCCACTCGAGGTACTCGTCGGGTTCTTGAGTCCCATAGAAAGGAATCGCATGGTCGATGTCGAGGTCGTAGTAGCTCGTGGAAGTCACGGACTTGAGCTTGGGGAGCTTCTCTTGAGCATAGTCTTGGGGTGCTTATTGGCGAAGATGTCATACGTCCGAAGGCGAAGATGCCTTGAAGTCACTTGGCTAAGATGCCAAAGGTGTTGAAGAAGCTACAACCTTGTAATCGATGTCGCGACTCTGTATAGCCCATGTGCATGGGGGTACAGGAGGCCATGTGCACGGGGTCCCTTGGGCACGGGGGTCGAGGGCCCGTGTGCACGGGGTTGGCAGAGCAGCCAACACGTGTCCTGAAGCTCGCTCTTCATGGTCATGTCGATGTCGATGTTTGTGTGTACTGGTCGGAGATGGTAGCTCATGAGTCTTTGCACTTGAGCGTCTTCTCGAAGATGAGGAAGATCGCTTGCTGTTCTTGATGAGGGCCTTGAGCTCCTCCATGCGCTTGTCCATCTTGGCGTCGATGAAGTTCTTCATAGCATCAAACTTGTCGTCGTTGTTGTAGACCGGAGATGATGTGCTTTGCCTATCCATCACAAGACTCGAGCAAAGGTGAGTAGGAAATGAGATAAACAATACCAAGCTACCTTTTCCCAAAGTTGAGGATGTATCTTGTATCACTCAATGTGAAATGAAAGAATAGTGGAATTGGTCCCGGACTTGTTCACTCACACCTACAAAGTAGAGCTTATCGAGTGTCTTGGTTAGGACAAGTGGCACAAATTTCATGCAAATTGAAGTCCAAGATATTGTAAATGTTGAAATAAATCCAAAGGACTCAAAATGCAAAGCAAGTGATCACAAATATAGAGGAGGGCAATAAAGAAACACACATGGTGGGATAATGGGGCTTGTGCAACTATAGGGATGAGCAATACAAAATTGCCTAATGAAGACGAAGCTCGTGTTGCACAAACACTAGGGGAGCACTAGCTTGATTGCACACTTGGGCACGATTCACCACTTGGCACCAACCTATATGTATGCAAGCTAAATGTTTCCTATTCCATGTATCCTCATGCACAAGTATCTCTTTTCATGCTCAACTCTTTGCTTATAAGCTTATGATCATTCTCTTTCTTGCTTAAAAGCTTTTTTTTTGACTTTCCTCTTCCTTTCCACTATTCTTGATGAGCCTCAACCACAAATATGGGACAAGTATCAGAAGATATGCACAGGAGTAAACAATGGCACAATATGATATATCTAATGATGCAACAATATGATATCGTATCACTATGGTGCACAAGTTTTCGCGAAGCCCGGCAATACTCGGATAGCTAGTCTCAATAGGTATGAAGGTATTCGCAAAGATGTTGGGCTATCAAGATGTAATGGTAAGGAAGGAAAAGTTTAGGACAGAATGGATACCTTCATCACACTTAACCTTTCACGAAGTCAGGGGGTAACCGGCCTTGCTTCCGGTTGAAGATGGTCTCAAAGGATGGATGGTCGTCGTCGATGTGGAAGCTCATGGTGGATGTAGTCGATGGAACGATACAAGTCACCGGTGGTGGATGAATATGCAACCGTCCCTAAGTATGCGAAACACCTTAGGAGACTCAAATCACAACTCAAACAACCACAAATACCAAAGGAACCAAAATGGGTTAGTTTGCGGAAGTTTTATGTGGTGGTGCGAAAGTTATGGCGGAGGGCTGATGCAAAAGATGCAAAATGGACAAAATTTGATGGAGTCAAATGGTGGTAAAACCAAGATGAGCACCTCGGGGACGTCGCTAGCTTTTCAACGAGCCAAAGAGCACCCAAATCGGAGTTTGGATGCGAAAGTTACGGCCAAAATGGTGAAGTCCGGGCGGCTGCTGTAGGGGGGTCGTGCGCACGGGGTCCAGGGCCTGTGGACACGGGTTCCCATGCGCATGGTACACGTACCGAGGACACGGGGTCACCAGGGATTTCGCGGGGGCCCGTGGGCACGGGGTGGGGAGCCCGTGGGCACGGGGTAGGCGGAAATTTCGCGATTTTCTTGACAAATTCGATGGGGAAAAGAAAAAATGGGGTATGGGGACACAATAGGGGGTAGATCTACTTGCTATACATCAGATCCATTTATCAATATCAACAAGAACTCACAAAAACTTCAAATCACAAAAAAATTGGTATGGCTCTTTTTGTGGGGAATTTTCGAAATTGGGCAAGAACAAGCAAAATTAGGCTAGAAAACTAAGAGGGGGGCTCCAATTTCGTGAGAAACCATGGCTCATGGTACCAAGATGATGTAGGGTGGAACCCTATGGAGAGATCTTTCACGAATTGGAGGGGGAATCCCCAAGAACAAGATGAACAAAAGAGGGAAAACAAGAGGAACACTCAAGAACAAGTCAAATCACACATCCACTAGACAATCAAACACACAAGATCCACAAGGTACATGAACAATCAAAGGGAAATAAGATACATGGTAGAGTTCATCCCAAATCCTATGAAGGAGATGAGGGCTTGATGATCTAGATAGATCCTTCCCTCAAGGGGGTCTTCATCCACTAGGGATCTTCTCCAATGGAGGCCTTGAACTCCAATGGAGTGTCTCTCTCTCAAGAGGAATCCCACAAGGGGAGGTACATGAGCTAAGTTCTAGTGTTTAGATCTAATCTTAGCTAAGTCTAAATGGAGGAGGAAGGGGAGTATATATAGGTCCAAGGGATGAAGGGGTAAATAGGGACGAGATGGGGATACAAGGGCCAAGCCCAACAGCCACGCACAGGGGGCCCCGTGTGCACGGGGTAAGTGGAGCCCGTGCACACGGGGTATCCAGAGACCTGATGCATGAGCCCATGCCCACGGGGTTCGGGAGACCCGTGGACATGGGTGTCCCGTGGGCACAGTACATGCCCGTGTGCATGGGGTCTTCAGGACCGCCAGCCTGGGAGGCCCGTGGGCACGGGGTCGGAGGGGCCCGTGCACACGGGGTTGCCTGGGAGCTGCTTCCTTCTTCTTGGCGCTTCCTTCTCCGCTTCCAGGCTTCCGTCTTGGATGTTGTAGTTGTTCTCTTGCGCTTGGACTCCTCCATGATGAATGTGTAGCTCCGCTCACACCTAAGTATGCACACGAGAGAGGGGTCAAGTAGTATACCATCCTCGAAGGGTACAAGTGAACACGTGTAAAGGAGATGATTCACCTTTGTATGCATGAAGTAGACGTGGCACGTGTCACTTGCCAAATGGACTCTTGACATGGTGATGTCCATAGGATGCTCCGCATCAATATGTTTCATGCTATGGTTAGGTTTACCTTAATACCTCTTTTGTAGTTGCAGATGCTTGCAATAGGGGTTAATCATAAGTGGGATGCTTGTCCAAGAAAGGGCAGTACCCAAGCACCGGTCCACCCACATATCAAATTATCAAAGTACCGAACGCGAATCATATGAGCGTGATGAAAACTAGCTTGATGATAATCCCCATGTGTCCTCGGGAGCGCTTTTCTCTATATAAGAACTTGTCCAGGCTTGTATTTGCTACAAAAAGGATTGGGCCACCTTGCTGCACCTTATTTACTTTTGTTACTTGTTACCCGTTAGGAATTACCTTATCACAAAACTATCTGTTACCGATAATTTCAGTGCTTGCAAAGAATACCTTACTGAAAACCGCTTGTCATTTCCTTCTGGTCCTCGTTGGGTTTGACACTCTTACGTATCGAAAGGACTACGATAGATCCCCTACACTTGTGGGTCATCAATAGGTGAAGGCGCCTCGTCCTCGGATGCGAGGTTCAAGGCGGCGCCGCCAGATGCCGCCCCCTCCTGAGGTCCCTGGCCCAACAGTTGCTTCTTCTTCTTGGGGGCGACCTTAGGAGGGGGGACAGCGCCCTCGTCTTCAGGGTTCTCAACTGCAGCAGTCTAGTATGCACGCTCGAGAGAGCACACCGCGTCCTTTTCCTCGCAGACGACCGTGATGATACCGCAGCTCCCCAACATCTTGAGGACGTTGTAGCCATGGTGCGTTGCTACCACGAACTTGGCGAGAGCTGGGCACCCGAGGATGGCATTGTATGGCAGGCGAATGTCGGCAATGTCGAAGTTGATGAGCTCAGTGCGGTAGTTGTCGCGCTTGCCGAAAGTGACGGGGAGGCGGACTTGCCCGATCGGGTGCGTGGAGCCATCGGTCACCCCTAACAAGGGCTTGGTAGGCTGGAGTTGGTGGTATGGCACTTGGAGCCTGTTGAATGTCTGGACAGAGAGGACATTGAGCCCAGCTCCACTGTCAATGAGTGTCTTGGTGACGAGTATGTTGCTGATGATGGGTGAGCAAAGCATTGAGAGCGCCACGGCTATGGCTGTGCACTTGAGCTGGTTGGAGGAGTCGAAGGTGATGGCGTAATTGGACCACCTGAGCGGGCGTGTTGCCTCGAGCTTGGGGAGGGTTGCGTTCACCTCATGCGGAAACTACTTTAAGACACCGTGAGAGGCTGGAGCCTGGGAGCCGCCCAGCACGCAAGCGATGGCACGTATCGGATTTCGGGTTCCGGCAGACCCTCTAGATTCGAACACTCGGGTGCGCGCGGAGATTTAGCCCTCTGCCTACCTGCACCTCACCGCCTCGCTATGAACTAAGCAATCAAAGGAACAAAACAAGAGACACAGAGTTTATACTGGTTCAGGCCACCATTATGGTGTAATACCCTACTCCAGTGTGTGGTGTGGTGGATTGCCTCTTGGGCTGATGATGAACAGTACAAGGAAGAATAGCCTCGCGAGGGTCTGTTCTTGGCTGGTGCAATGAACTGCTAAGGGAGTTCGGTTGCTCTCTCTACTGGTTTCTAGGTGAGGATCCGATTGATTTCTCGATGCCTCCACCTTGTGGGTGGCTAGTCCTATTTATAGGCAAAGGCCCAGGGCCTCCTTCCAAATATTGAGCGGGAAGGGCGCCAACAATTGGCCATTTTGAAGGGGAACATCTAGTACACTTATACTGACTAAAGTTGGTCCTCGCCTGCCAAAGGCTCTAGTGGTGACGCCGGCTTGGGCTCCACGATGACTTCCATCCTGCCGTTCTACTGGTCTTGGTCTTGTTGCACCGAAATGGATACCTTTGCTTGATGCTCTCGCCTGCGCTTGCCCCCTTTGCACCAAAGAGGAAAGAAGGACACTGTGCGGGCTGGCGCCCGCCTGACGCCCTTGGTCATCATGGCTTGCGTCATGGGCACCTCGCGAGGTACCCTGCCTTGATCCCTCCGCCTCCTCGCGAGTCAGCCTAACGAGGCCATGCCTGAGGAAGCCTCCTGTCGTCTGCCCCGCGAGCCTTGGCCCCTCGCGAGGGTCTTGAACTCGTGTTGATGAAGATGGGCCATGCTGGGCAGCCCCTAGAGCCACGCCGCAGGCCGCAGGCAGGCAAGTCTGGGGACCCCCGTTCCCAGAAAGCCGACAGTAGCCCCCGGGCCCAAGGCGTGCCCGGACTTGGCTGAGCAGAGAGGCGAAGGGGCAAGTGCGAAGTGCCACGGGCCCTAACAGCCTGCGGCCTCGGGCGCCGCGTGGCGGTTGATTGGACGTGGGTGCCTCAGTAACCGCGTGCATCAAAAGAGCGGCGTCTGCCTAGGCTTTGCTTCCCTTGCTTCCTCCGGTCATTTCCCAGATCCCCTTTCTTGCGCCCTTCCTCTCTTTCTCCGAAATCTTCAGGTCTACTCCGACCGCGCACCTTAGCAAGTCATGGCTCCTCGCCAGACCCCGGCTGAAGCTTGGTATTCAACAACCTTGGACTCGCCGAACATGTCAGAGGCGAGCCTTGCCCGGATGCGCCGGATGGTGGTGGCGCAAGGCATCGACGGGGCGCAGGTGTTGAAGGCCGGCTCCACCCCTCCTGAGGCCCAAGGGAGCACCTTCTACCCGTTCTTCATAAGCGCCATTGCTTGCGGTCTGGTACCTCCTTTCTCTGAGTTCTTCTTCTCTGTCCTCCGCCATTACGACCTGCAAGCTCTGCACCTCCACCCCAACTCTGTCCTTCTTCTGGCGATCTTCTCATATTATTGCGAGGCTCATGTCGGGGTGCAGCCTTCAGTGGTCTTGCTGCGCCACTACTTCTCCCTCCGGCTCTCTCGCGGTCCTCTCTCCGCGTGCGCGAGCTTCGTCGCGTATGGCAGCTCCAACGCCATCTCGAAGCCCGGGAAGAGGATTGAGGGCTTCAGGAGCAAGTGGGTCATGGTGGATGCTGGGCGCATCCACCCTCGGCTGATTCTGCCCACGGAGCAGCCTTCGAGCTCCGATGATTGGTCTCGCACGGAACTCGTGGACCCGCGCGCGAAGCCGGTGTTGAAGAAGATGGTGCGGATCTGAGGCCGGGGAATATGGTGACGGCGAAGCTGACTGGCGCGTCGCTCCTGAGGGAGTTCCTGGAGCATCAGGTGGCACCACTTCGCAAGTATTCGCTACCGCTGTGGAGGCCCCGCCTGAGCCCCGAAGTTTTGGCTGACGAAGATCTGGGCGCGGTCCTCCAATCTTTGGTCGGAGAGGACGTGGCGAGGCTGGAGGGCGCCCTTGTACCCCTGTTTCTCCGAGATGATTGGGAGAAGGTGGTTGACTCCATGCCCGTCTTTAATGGGGACGGGCCCGTGCCCGCGGTGGCTCCCGAGGACCCGACGGCCCAGGCGACGGTGAACGTGTCCTCCGGCGACTCCAGCAAAGAGGAGGAAGAAGAAGAGCGGGAAGGGGGGCCTGACTCTGAGGCTACCGATAGGGAGTCGAGAGCGCCTCTCCCCCGGCGCAGATCCCGTGCTCTCCGCCTTTTGCCGAGCAACGACGAGGATGATGATCAGTGGGGCGGCGGGAGCTTGCCCTCGATCTCGAAGAAGTCCAGGTCCGGGCTGATCCCCCTCAGGTTTGCCCCGGCTCCAAGGTGATCTGCAGATGTGCCTCCTGCTTCCGAACCTCGCGAGGCTGATCCCAGCAGCCGGCTCTCGGGCTTCAAGTACGGCCGGAGGTTGCTCGAGCTCACGAGCGGCGACGAGTAAGTGCTTGATCCTTGTCTTGTTCCTTGCTTTGTCGTTGAGGCTTGATGTCTGTATCTCTTGGCTAGGCTGGCGCCCGCGGCGAAGAAACTGAAGGGGGCTCCTGAGGCTTCGACTGGGGCAGCACCGCTGCCCACGAAGGGAGGTGACTGCAAGGCACGGGCCTCTCCTGCCCGATCATCCTCGCGAGGCCTGGTGGAGCTGGCTGGGGCGAGCTCAGCCCCCATGGCCCAAGCGACTCCTGAGGTATCCCTGCCTGACGCCGTCGCCACAGCTATTGGGGCGCAGCAGGTCCTGCCTCAGGGTCCTGTGGTTACGCTGTCGTCCTCTCCTCATACTCCACGAACTGCTGTCTCTCCGACCCCTTCCACTGTCTTGGATTGCGCTGCTACCGAACTGGACCGGCTGCGGCAAGATCTTCTGGGCACCGACCCTCGCTTGGTGGCCGGGCGCTTGGAGCTAGCTTCTGGCTGGATTCGCTCTGAAGCTTCGATTCAAGCTGCGCTGGTTCAGGTCTCGACGGCCTGTGACAAGGAGAAGCAGGCCGTCCTCAAGGTGAAGGCCGCTCGCGACGCTGCCTTGGGGGAGGCGGCCGATGCACAAGGCTGTTGCAAGGCGCTGGAGAGCGAACTGCAGGGCCTGCGGGACCAGCTCGCCGAGGAGGTCCACATCCGCCAGTAGAAGGAAGAAGGCCTGAAGGCTCGCGAGGCGGCCGTCAAGGACCGAGACGCCAAGCTCAACAAGCGCCGCGACCGCCTGGGCGCACTGGAGCAGGAGTGGGAGGCGTGGAAGGTCGAGCTGGAAGGCAAGGCGCGGGTCCTTGCCGAAGACCGCGAGGCCTTCACGGAGACGGAGGTGAAGGTTCGCAGCTTGCTGAAGTCGCTCTACGACAGCGGCCTGGAAATCCCGCTGGCCGGCGCCGAGGACGGCCCCGCCAAGCTGCTCCCCTTCATGGTCCATGCTCTTGAAGATGTCACCCTTGGCCTTGGCCCTACGGCTGAGGCCGAGGCGCGCGTCTTGTCTTCTGCAGCGCTGACGCGGGTCCTTACCAACGTCTACCTTCGCGACCCCAACGTCGACCTCGACAGCTTGCTAGAGCCAGCGAGCGGCGAGCTTGCCGTTGCCGCTGCTGAGGCCGTGAAGGGTCGCGCGGAGGCTCTGTTGTCGAAGTTCCGGGCCTTCAGCACCAAGCCGAAGTGAGGCGCTGCCGGTCCTACGGCCCCACAAGGCAAACCCGCTCCACGCAGCTCCGCCGCCACGAATGACTCCGATGTGGCTCCTGTTCTGCTTTCAGTTCCTGCAACATGCACCATGCCTCGGGGAGGCGTTTAAACTTGCGTTTGGTGTCGTGATAACAGTTATGGACTGTAATATTTGCTTTTGAATTCCTTGAAATTTACGCTCCTCCTACTTGCTTATGTTCTACGCCGGTAGAGCCTGGCCCCGCGCATACCTCAGCCGCCGTTAGCCCCGACCGGAAACTAGGACGGGACCAAGGATTGAGGGGCTATGTGACAAGTTAGGCTCCTAAGTCGCGATGCTCAGGAGTCCCCCTTGGCGCACGAACAACAAGTAGGGAGGTGAGATGTGTGGGTGAATATACCATTCTACGTCTGCAGAGCCCGGCCCCGCGCATACCTTAACCGTCATTAGCCTTTCGGAACTAAGGAGTGAGGGGCTACGTGACCAGTTAGGCTCCTGAGTCGCGATGCTCAGGAGTCCCCCTTGGCTCCGCTTGGGGAGAGACGCGCGACGAACCAGGCCCGAAGGGCCTGGCTGGGTGGCGTACACCTGGGCGTGACCCGAGCGCAGCCCCCGTGCCCAGCCCCCTCGGGCGGCTCTCCTGAGGGGAGGCGTTGTGATGAGGCCAGGCACTGAGCTCAGGGCTCCCTGAGGTTGATGCGTCCGGGGCCCACCCTCAGTTGTTTATCACCAGCGCGGAGCATAGCGCTTCCGTATGTGTACGGGCATAGCCGCTCCTCGGCAGTGTCGTCAGCCAGCACGGAGCATGGTGCTTCCACTGGTGCGTGGGAGGGGGCTCCCCTCCGGGAGGAGACCCCGGGGCGTATACAGCCCCGCCCTGACACGTGGCCGGCACGGTAGGGCATGAGGAGGTGTATCTGGGCACCCGTGAGCCCGCGTGGGACTCACGGGGCCCTACCTCAAGGCGGGTTGCGCCTGGCACTGGGCCTTAACTCGTGATGTGTTCCTGCAGATCTAGTCAGATGCCGATGCTCTATGTCCTCGGGTCCCGGCCCTCGAGCTAGTCTCAGTCGTCGCTGGTTTGCCAGGGCGTGATGTCGTGGACAAAACCAGAGGGTGAGGGCTGGAGAGCCGGTAGGAGCCCTGAGTCGTGATGCTCAGGTACCCCCCTTTAACGTGCAAGCTTGGTTAGATGACACTCTACATCCTCGGTTCCCGTCCCTCGAGCGAGTCTCAACCGTCGCTGGTTTTCCAGGATGCGATGCCGTGGACAAAGCCAGAGGGTGAGGGCTGGAGAGCCGGTAGGAGCCCTGAGTCGCGATGCTCAGGTACCCCCCTTTAACATGCAAGCTTGGTTCGATGTCGACACTCTACGTCCTCGGGTCCCGGCCCTCGAGCGAGTCTCAGTCATCGCTGGTTTGCCAGGGCACGATGCCGTGGACAAAGCCAGAGGGTGAGGGCTGGAGAGCCGGTAGGAGCCCTGAGTCGCGATGCTCAGGTACCCCCCCTTTAACGCACAAGCGGCCGACACGAAGGAAGAAGGGGTGCCACGGACATGCACCAAATAACAAGCATGATGGGTCAAATGCATAAACAGAGAATAACCGCAAGAGGGATACATGCCGCCGGGTCTGACCCGAGCGACTTGGGGATGATGCAGCCCGAGGGGCACCCCAACAATGTAAGCTAAAAACATGAACAAAGGGGATACACGCCGCAGGGACGGACCCACGCGGCCTGGGAATGATGCAGCCCTGGGGGCGCTCCTAGCTGGAAATGAAACTTGAAAGGTGTCACCTGATAGTGTTGACGATGAAGGGGTGTTGAAGTAGCAGACGTAGTGGGCTGTGGGAGCCGATCTTCATGAGCCCCCAGGCCCAGGAGCCTCGGGGGGCTCTGGAGGCGCTGGTGGCTTCTCGCGAACCATCTCCATCTCTTGCAGGACTGCGGAACACCTGGCCTCCTGAGCCTCCAGGATGCCCCTCATGAGGCGCTAGCGCACGTAGCCGTGTTCGGCAAGCCATAGGGCATGCGAACATAGCTGTGGGGTGGGCCTTCATAGCGCCCCATGCGTGAGGGCCAGAAGCGCTCCTGAGAGGCAGCTTGGTTGAGCCCTGGGATGTCGATGCAGACGCGCAGCCCACCATCCTCGCTTGGATGGGGAGCTGCGGCTGGTAAGCGGCGGCTGCCACTCATGACTCTTGACTCCTGCAACTCTTGTGTGACCTGACTTACGAACTCCTGAGGGTTTGCCCCTCCTCGCCTTGCTCCTTCCTGAGGGAAACGTGCTCTGAAACATGCCTCCAAGTGGTGCCCAAACGCCTCCCTCATGACCTTAGCAAGGTCGGTGGCCCTCCAGGTGGGAGCCCCCGAGCCCTGCTTGAGGAGGGCACCAGGCATGCCTCCCTATGCGACAGAAGGAGGTGCCCCCTGAGCTGCCGCAGACCCTGAGGGGCCTGCCTCCTAAGGGGTCGGGCCTGGCGATGTCTTCTTCTTCTTGGGAGCGGCTTCGGGGAGCATCCCGCTCCCGTGATCTGGGTCTTCAAGTGATGCAGCCTAGAAAGCTCGTTCCAGGGAGCACACTGCATCTCTTTCTTCACAGGGGACCGTGATGACTCCACCGCGTCCTGGCATCTTGAGGACGTTGTAGCCGTGATGAGTCACGACCATGAACTTGGCGAGAGCTGGGTAGCCGAGGATGGCGTTGTGTGGCAGGCGGATGTGGGCGACGTCGATGTCAATGAGCTCGGTACGGTAGTTGTTACGGGCTCCGAAGGTGACAGGGAGGCGGACCTGCCCGATTGGGACTGTGGAGCCGTCGGTGACTCCAGAGAAAGGCTTGGTTGGCTGAAGCTGATCGTAAGGCACTTGGAGATTGTTGAATGTCTGTACAGACAGGACGTTGAGCCCTGCCTTGCCGTCGATGAGGGTCCTGGTGACTTGCACGTTACTGATGACTAGGGAGCAAAGCATTTGGAGGACTCCGGCTGTGGCCGCGCACTTGAGCTGATCCGCTGAGCTGAACGTGATGGCGCACGCCGACCACCTGAGGGGGCGCGTGGCTTCAAGCTTGGGGAGGACTTCATTCACTTCACGGGCGAACAGCTTGAAGATGCATTGAGAGGCTGGGGCCTGAGCTCCGCCCAGGATGCAGGCAATTGCGCGTGGCTCCTGGAAGGCCCCAGCCTCCTCGTCCTGATGATGGTCCTCGTTCCTCCTTGGCTGCGGAGGCAGCGGAGGGAGGCCTGCGTTTCCTTGTGGGCGATCTTCGCGAGGCTCATCCCTCTAGTCTCCCTCGCGAGGCGGATCCTGCCAGCAATCCTCGCGAGGTCGGTCGCGCCACCCTTGGCGAGGGCCGTGGTCTTCCCAGCGTCCTGCATTCCTTCCTCCTCCTCGGTCGTAGCCACGATCGCTGCGATCGGGGCGCCGGACGACCCTTCCTTCTCGCACGGCTCAGAGCTCTTGGCATTCGTTGGTGTTGTGAGTGTGGAGGTCGTGGTACACACAGTACCGGCTGCCCTTGAAAGACTCGGGCTGATCTCTGCCCCGCTTGGTGTCTGGTTCTGCCGCGAGCATGGCAGCCCCCTTGCGCTTCACGTCCTTGGCCTTGGATTTCTTCTCTTCTGGGTCTGCGGCTGGTAGCTCGAGAAGGGAGAGGCGCCCTTCCTTAGCCCTGGCGCACTTGGTTGCCAGGTTGAACAGCTCCAAGGAAGTGCACAGATCTTCATGCATCGCCAGCTCCTCCTTCATCTTGACGTCACGCACGCCATCGGAAAAGGCCGAGATGATGGCCTCCTCAGTCACCATGAGAATCTTGAGTCGTGCACTGTTGAAGCGCTGGATGTACTTCTGTAGGGTCTCCCCTGTAGAGCCCTCGACCGTCATCAGACACCGAGCTTCACGGAACTATCAAAGGTGGTACAAAAGTACTATGCAATGGAAAGCACATGGAGGGCCCAGAAAACTCAACTGGAGCCTGCTGCCCTCAAGCAGTGTGCGGCCCAGAATAAACGGATACACCCTAGCGGGTCACCCGATCACCAGTCGATGGGCAGAAAAAATAAACCCTTCATGGGACATAGGTCCGTTCTTGACGAACTCCTTGACAAGCCCTATCTGATACATGCCACTCCGAGCACAGACCCAACCCATAGCCTTCGAGCATGTTGGGTACTCTGACAAGTAGCAAAGAGTGGAGAGGCCATCCTCACCACCACCCTAGAGAAATACTCTTCAGAGAGGGATGACTTTAACATCCTCACGGTCTTCTAGACCTTTTATTCAAATAATCGGCGCAAAAGGGCACTCCGTGACCTCGCCGAAGTCCACCAAGTTACCGCATTCAGCCCATGGAATGACATGACAATAACCTTTATAGCCGAAGACAAACCAAAGGCTCAGTCAGTCCAAGCACCCGCTGCCCTAGTACTAAACCCCATTGTGGACGGTTTTCGGCTTACTAAAGTGCTCATGGACGGTGACGGTGGGCTTAACCTCATTTATGAAGACACACTCAACAAAATGCAGATGGACAGATCACGTATCGAGCAAAGCAATACCACCTTTCGAGGCATTATCCCCAGTCTAGAAGCACGATGCTCTAGGAGAGTTAAACTGGATGTGGTATTCGGCACGCCCGAAAACTACAGACCGAAGAGTTGCTCTTTCATGTGGTCCCCTTCAACAGTGGGCATCACGCCATCCTCGGATGGGACACCGTCTCACGCTTCCAAGCTATACCCCACTACGGGTATAAGAAGCTTAAAATGCATGGACCCAATGGAATCATCACAATTTCGAGCAACCCTAACGAAAACAAAACCGCATCCCTGGCCCTCGAGGCGTAATCCGAAGCCCTAGCTGCCGAAGAACCAACCACCCTATGGTCCACGGTGGATAGGGATGATGTGATCGTCGATAAGAGATCTAAATCCACCTCTTTTAAGCCAGCTGAGGAAATAGTTAAATTTCAAGTGCACCCGACGGACCCTAACGAGACAATGTCTATTGGAGCACAGCTGGATCCGGCAGTGGACGCTGCTCTATGCACATTCTTGCGAGAGAATTAGGATATTTTCACCTGGCACCCTTTAGACATGCCCAACATCCCACTCAGGCTGTCCAAACACAGTCTCAATATAATCAAGGGATTCTAACCCGTCAAGCAGACGCTGCGGCGATTCTCTGAACCCAAGCGTCAAGCCATGGGAGAAGAGCTAGCCAAGCTGCTAGAAGCTGGGTTTATTAGGGAAATCAAACACTCAGAATGGTTAGCCAACTTGGTCATGGTACCAAAGAAGGACAAATCCTGGCGCCTGTGCTCGATTTCAAAGACCTCATATCCGATCTAGTTGTAATACCTAGCGCATCGAGTCCAATGAAAATCTTTTGTGACAATACTAGAGCAATAGCTTTGGCAAAGGAATCCAGCTTTCACAAGAGAACCAAACACATCAAGAGACGCTTCAATTCCATCCGCGATCAACTCAAGGGGGAAGACAGAGAGATTTGCAAGATACATACGGATCTGAATGTTGCAGACCCATTGACTAAGCCTCTTCCATGAGCAAAACATGATCAACACCAAGACTCCGTGGGTGTTAGAATCATTACTATGCAATCTAGATTATTGACTCTAGTGCAAGTGGGAGACTGGAGGAAATATACCCTAGAGGCAATAATAAAGTTGTTATTAATATTTCCTTATATCATGATAAATGTTTATTATTCATGCTAGAATTGCATTAACTGGAAACTTAGTACATGTGTGAATACATAGACAAAACAAAGTGTCCCTAGTATGCCTCTACTTGACTAGCTCGTTAATCAAAGATGGTTATGTTTCCTGACCATAGACATGTGTTGTCATTTGATGAATGGGGTCACATCATTAGAGAATGATGTGATGGACAAGACCCATCCGTTAGCTCTAATCATCATTAAGTTTTATTGCTACTCCTTTCTTCATGACTTATACATGTTCCTCTGACTATAAGATTATGCAACTCCCGAATACCGGAGGAACACCTTGTGTGCTATCAAAGGTCACAACATAACTGGGTGATTATAAAGATGCTCTACAGGTGTCTCCGAAGGTGTTTGTTGGGTTGGCCTAGATCGAGATTAGGATTTATCACTCCGTGTATCGGAGAGGTATCTTTGGGCCGTCTCGGTAATGCTCATCACTATAAGCCTTGCAAGCAATGTGACTAATGAGTTAGTTGCGGGATGAAGCATTACAGAACGAGTAAAGAGACTTTCCGGTAACGAGATTGAACTAGGTATGATGATACCAACGATCGAATCTCAGGCAAGTAACATACCGATGACAAAGCGAACAATGTATGTTGTTGTGCGGTTTGACCGATAAAGATCTTCGTAGAATATGTAGGAGCCAATATGAGCATCCAGGTTCTGCTATTGGTTACTGATCAGAGATATGCCTCGATCATGTCTACATAGTTCTCGAACCCGTAGGGTCCAAACGCTTAACATTCGATGATGATTTGTATTATGAGTTATGTGTTTTTTATGACCGAAGTTTGTTCGGAATCTCGGATGAGATCACAGACATGATGAGGATTCTCGAAATGATCGAGTGGTAAAGATTGATATATTGGAAGGTTATGTTTGGACACCGGAAAAGTTTCAGAGAGGTTCAGACGTTTTCACAGTACTGGGAGGTTACCGGAACCCCTCGGGAATGTTAATGGGCCTACATGGGCCTTAGTGGAGAGAGGAGGCAGCGTCTAGGAGGTGGCGCGCAACCCCCAAGCCCAATCCGAATTGGACAAGGGGTGGGGGCGCAACCCCCCTTTTCCTTCTCCCTCTCCACTTCTTTCCCCCTTTCCCACTCGGGAAAAGCAAAGGGGAATCCTACTAGGACTAGGGAGTCCTAGTAGGACTCCCCCCTTATTGCGCCCCCTCTAGGCCGGCCACCCCCTCCTCCCCTCCTTTATATACGTGGGCAGCTGGCACCCTAAAGGCAGAGCAATTATTGTTCTCTTTGTCGTTTGCGGTGCTCCCCTCCACAGTTTACTCCTCCGGTCATAGCGTCGTAGTGCTTAGGTGAAGCCTTGCGCGGATCACATCATCAACACCGTCACCACGCCATCGTGCTGACGGAACTCTCCCTCGACCCTGGATCAAGAGTTCGAGGGACATCATCGAGCTGAACGTGTGCTGAACACAGAGGTGTCGTATGTTCGGTACTTGAATCAGTTGGATCGTGAAGACGTTTGACTACATCAACCGCATTAAATAACGCTTCCGCTTTTGGTCTACGAGGGTACATGGACACACTCTCCCCCTCTAGTTGCATGCATCTCCTGGATAGATCTTGTGTGACCATAGGATTTTTTTTGAAATCGCATGCTACGTTCCCCAACAGTGGCATCCGAGCCAGGTCTATGCGTAGACGATTTGCACGAGTAGAACACAAAGAGTTGTGGGCGATAATAGTCAAACTGCTCACCACCAACGTCTTACTTTGATTCGACGGCATTGTTGGATGAACCGGCCTAGATTGACATTAAATGACCGCGTTCATGAGACTGGTTCTACCGACGTGCTTTGCACACAGGTGGCTGGAGGTTGTCTGTTTCTCCAACTTTAGTTGAATCGAGTTGATCATGTTTTATAACAAAGTTATCGGCAACTGGCAGGAGCCATATGGTTGTCGCTTTATTGTATGAAATGCAATCGCCATGTAAATGTTTTACTTTATCACTAAGCGGCAGCGATAGTTGTAGTAGCAATAGTTGGCGAGATGACCACGATGCTACAATGGAGATCAAGGTGTCAAGCCGGTGACAATGGAGATCATGACGGTGCTTTGGAGATGGAGATCAAAGGCACAAGATGATGATGGACATATCATGTGACATATTTTGATTTCATGTGATGTTTATCTTTTATGCATCTTATTTTGCTTAGTATGGCAGTAGCATTATAAGATGATCCCTCTCTAAATTTTAAGGTATAAGTGTTCTCCCTGAGTATGCACCATTGCTACAGTTCGTCGTGCCGAGACACCACATGATGATCGGGTGTGATAAGCTCTATGTTCACATATAACGGGTGCAAGCCAGTTTTGCACATGCAGAATACTCGGGTTAAACTTGACGAGCCTAGCATATGCAGATATGGCCTCGGAACACTGAGACTGAAAGGTCGAGCGTGAATCATATAGTAGATATGATCAACATAGAGATGATCACCATTGAAAACTACTCCATCTCACGTGATGATCAGACATGGTTTAGTTGATATGGATCACGTGATCATTTAGATGACTAGAGGGATGTCTATCTAAGTGGGAATTCTTTAGTAATATGATTAATTGAACTTTAATTTATCAAGAACTTAGTGGTGATAGTTTTTCGCATATCTATGTTGTTGTAGATCAATGGCCCGTGCTACCGTTCCCTTGAATTTTAATGCGTTCCTAGAGAAAGCTAAGTTGAAAGATGATGGTAGCAACTACATGGTCTAGGTCCATAACTTGAGGATTATCCTCATTGCTGCACAGAAGAATTATGTCCTTGAAGCACCGCTAGGTGCAAGGCCTGCTGCAGGAGCAGATGCTGATGTTATGAACGTCTAGCAAGCTCGATCTGATGACTACTAGATAGTTCAGTGTGCCATGCTTTACGTCTTAGAATCGGGACTTCAAAGACGTTTTAAACGTCATGGAGCATATGAGATGTTTCAGGAGTTGAAGTTAATATTTCAAGCAAATGCCCGAGTTGAGAGATATGAAGTCTCTAACAAGTTCTATAGCTGCAAGATGGAGGAGAATAGTTCTGTCAGTGAACACATACTCAGAAGGTTTGGGGTACCATAACCACTTGACTCAGCTGGGAGTTAATCTTGCTGATGATAGTGTCATTGACAGAGTTCTTCAATCACTGCCACCAAGCTATAAAGGCTTCATGATGAACTATAATATGCAAGGGATGAAAAAAAATCCCGAGCTCTTCGCAATGCTAAAGGGCAAAGGAAGGAAGGGGAACTTCAAGAAGAATAGCAAGCGAGTTGCTACTCTCATCAAGAAGCCCAAGTCTGGACCTAAGCCTGAAACTGAGTGCTTCTACTATGAAGGTACTGGTCACTGGAAGCAGAACTGCCCCAAGTATTTGGCGGATAAGAAGGATGGAAAAGTGAGATGTATATTTGATATTCATGTTATTGATGTGTACCTTACTAATGCTCGTAGTAGCGCCTGGGTATTTGATACTGGTTCTGTTGCTCATATTTGCAACTCGAAACAGGGGCTACGGATTAAACAAAGATTGGCTAAGGACGAGGTGATGATGCGCGACGGAAATGGTTCCAAGGTCGATGTGATCGCCGTCAGCATGCTACCTCTACATCTACCTTCAGGATTAGTTTTAGACCTGAATAATTGTTATTTGGTGCCAGCTTTGAGCATGAACATTATATCTGGATCTTGTTTGATGCGAGACGGTTATTCATTTAAATCAGAGAATAATGGTTGTTCTATTTATATGAGAAATATCTTTTATGGTCATGCACCCTTGTTAAGTGGTCTATTCTTGTTGAATCTCGATCATGGTGATACACATATTCATAATATTGAAGCCAAAGGATGCAAAGTCAATAACGATAATGCAACATATTTGTGGCACTGCCTTTTTGATCATATTGGTGTAAAGCGCATGAAGAAACTCCATGCTGATGGGCTTTTGGAATCTCTTGATTATGAATCACTTGGTGCTTGCGAACCATGCCTCATGGGCAAGATGACTAAGACTCCGTTCTCAGGAACAATGGAGTGAGCCACTAACTGATTGGAAATAATACATACTGATGTATGCGATCCGATGAGTGTTGAGGCTCGCGACGGGTATCGTTATTTTTTGACCTTCACAGATGATGTGAGTAGATATGGGTATATCTACTTAATGAAACATTTGAAAAGTTAAAAAAAATTCAGAGTGAAGTGGAAAGTCATCGTAACAAGAAAATAAAGTTTCTACGAACTGATCACGGAGGCGAATATTTGACTTATGAGTTTGGTATTCATTTGAGACAATGTGGAATAGTTTCGCAACTCACACCACTTGGAACACCACAGCGTAATGGTGTGTCTGAACGTTGTAACCGTACTTTATTAGATATGGCACGATCTATGATGTCTCTTACTGATTTACCGCTATCGTTTTGGGGTTATGCTTTAGAGCCGGTTGCATTCACGTTAAATAGGGCACCATGTAAACCCACTGAGATGATACCATATGAATTGTGGTTTGGCAAGAAACCCAAGTTGTCATTTCTTAAAGTTTGGGGCTGCGATGCTTATGTGAAAATGCTTCAACCTGATAAGCTCGAACACAAATCGGAGAAATGCGTCGTCATAGGATACCCAAAGGAAACTGTTGGGTACACCTTCTATCACAGATCCAAAGGCAAGATATTCGTTGTTAAGAATGGATCCTTTCTAGAGAAGGAGTTTCTCTCGAAAGATGTGAGCGGGTGGAAAGTAGAACTTGATGAGGTAATTATACCTTCTCCCGAATTGGAAAGTAGTTTATCACATAAGTCAGTTTAAGTGATTCCTACACCAATTAGTGAGGAAGCTAATGATCATGAAACTTCAGATCAAGTTACTACCGAACCTCGTAGGTCAACCAGAGTACGGTCCGCACCAGAGTGGTACAGTAATCCTATTCTGGAAGTCATGTTACTAGACCATGATGAACCATGAACTATGAGGAAGCGATGATGAGCCTAGATTCCTGCAAAATGGCTTGAGGACATGAAATCTGACATGGGATCCATGTATGAGAACAAAGTGTGGACTTTGGTGGACTTGCCCGATGATCAAGACTAACGCTGACGGTAATGTTATTGCCTACAAAGCTCGACTCCTTGCGAAAGGTTTTCGAAAAGTTCAAGGACTTGACTACGATGAGACCTTCTCACCTGTAGCAATGTTTAAGGCTATCTGAATCATGTTAGCAATTGCCACATTTTATGATTATGAAATTTGGCAAATGGATGTCAAAACTACATTCCTTAATGGATTTCTTAAAGAAGAGTTGTATATGATGCAACCAGAAGGTTTTGTTGATCCAAAAGGTGCTAACAAAGTGTGCAACCTCCAGCGATCCATTTATGGACTGGTGCAAGCCTCTCCGAGTTTGAATATATGTTTTGATCATATGATCAAAGCATATGGTTTGATACAGGCTTTTGGAGAAGCTTGTATTTATAAGAAAGTGAGTGGGAGGTTTGTAGCATTTCTAATATTATATGTGGATGACATATTGTTGATTGGAAATAATACAAAATTTCTGGATAGCATAAAAGGATACTCGAATAAGAATTTTTGAATGAAAGACCTCGGTGAAGCTACTTACATACTGGGCATCAAGATCTATAGAGATAGATCAAGACGCTTAATTGGACTTTCACAAAGCACATACCTTGATAAAGTTTTGAAGAAGTTCAAAATGGATCAGTCAAAGAAAGGGTTCTTGCCTATGTTACAAGGTGTGAAGTTGAGTCATACTGAATGCCCGACCACTGCAGAAGATAGAGAGAAAATGAAAGTCATTCCCCATGCCTCAGCCATAGGTTCTATCATGTATGCAATGCTGTGTACCAGACCTGATGTGTGCCTTGCTATAAGTTTAACAGGGAGGTACCAAAGTAATCCAGGAGTGGATCACTAGACAGCGGTCAAGAACATCTTACCTGAAAAGGACTAAGGATATGTTTCTCGTTAATGGAGGTGACAAAGAGCTTGTCGTAAATGGTTACGTCGATGCAAGCTTTGACACTGATCCGGATGACTCTAAGTCGCAAACCGGATACATATTTATATTGAATGGTGGAGCTGTCAGTTGGTGCAGTTCCAAGCAGAGCGTTGTGCCGGGATCTACATGTGAAGCAGAGTACATAGCTGCTTCAGAAGCAGCAAATGAAGGAGTCTGGATGAAGGAGTTCATATCCGATCTAGATGTAATACCTAGTGCATCGGTTCCAATGAAAATCTTTTGTGACAACACTGGAGCAATTGCTTTGGCAAAGGAATCCAGATTTCACAAGAGAACCAAACACATCAAGAGACGGTTCAATTCCATCCGTGATCAAGTCAAGGAGGGAGACTTACACTACTGGAATCAGAAGATTTGCCGTCTGCTAGCGGACAACAAAGAATGTATTTGCCATGAGTCACAAGAAAGTAGACCGCAAAGTTGCAGCAGGCGGCGGCAAAGAGTCTGTTTGGCCCACTGGCTTGTAAGCCGTAATGGGCCCCCTCTTTGCCGTCCGCCAGCAGATGGCAAAGAGTCCATTGCCATCAGCTCGCGGATGGCAAAGGCCACATGGACGACAACGCTTCAAAATCAGATAATGGCCCGCGCCCCCGCCATTGCCCTCTCTCTTTCTCCTCCTGTCCTTTCCGCCCAACGAGAACCGCCGCCGCCCCGTCGCTCCACACTGCCCCGGCGCCCCGTCACCGCCCCACCCCCCACCCGGTCGCCGCCCCTACCTGCTCCCCCCCCCCGAGCCTCCCCGTCGACGCCTCCCTGCCGTAGCCGCCGGTGGACGACCCCTGAGTAGCACCGCCCGTCGCCGCCCCCTCCCCGCCCGTCGCCATCGCACCCCGTCGCCGCCCCCTCCCCGACCCGCCACCGCCCCATGGTGAGCCCCTGCCACCCTGTCTTTTTTCTGTTTCTTTTCCGTTTTTAGTTTAGTTAGTTTTTCGGTTCAATTAATCAAGGTTTTTTAGTTAAGGTTTAGGTTTAATTTGTTTAGGCTATTTGGTTTAGGTTTAATTTGTTTAGGTTATTTAGTTTAGTTAGTTTAGGTTTAATTAGTTTAGGTTTAATTTGTTTAGGTTAATTAGGTTAATTAGTTTAGGTTATTTAGTTTAGTTAGTTTAGATTTAATTAGTTTAGTTTTAATTTGTTTAGGTTATTTAGTTTAATTAGTTTAGGTTGTTTATTTTAGTTATCTTAGGTTCAATTGGTTTTGGTTTTCTAGTTTAGTTAGTTTAGGTTTGATTGGTCTAGGTTATTTAGTTTAATCAGTTTAGGTTTTTTACTTTAGTGTCGAGGGTCGAGTGGTCGGGGTGTCATGTTGAGGGTCGAGGGGTCGGGGTGTCGGGGTGTCGTGTCGAGGGTCAAGGGGTCGGGGTGTCAGGATGTCGTGTCGAGGGTAGAGGGGTCGTGGTGTCGTGTCGAGGGTCGAGGAGTCAGGATTTCGTGTCAGGGGTCGGGGTGTCGGGGGTGTCGTGTCGAGGGTCAAGGGGTCGGGGTGTCAGGGTGTTGTGTCGAGTGTCGAGGGGTCAGGGTGTCGGGGTGTCGTGTCGAGTGTCGAGTGGTCGGGGTGTCGTGTCGAGGGTCAAGGGGTCGAGGGGTCGAGGATTTGCCATCCTAACCACGACACCTCGACCCCTGACCCCGACACCCCGACCCCTCGACCCTCGACCACGACACCCCAACACCCCGACCGCTCGACCCTCGACACGACACCCTGACACCCCGACCCCTCGACCCTCGACACGACACCACCGACACCCCGACCCCCGACACGATACCCCGGCCCCCGCGGGTTGCCGATGGTCGAGGTTGCCGAGGGGCACCCCGACCCTGACACAGCACCCCGACACGACACCACCAACACCCCGACCCCCGACACTACACCCCGAATTTTATTATTATGTTCATGATGACGATACACACTATTTTTTTATTATGTTTATGTTGTACTAATTTCGTTTACTCTTTATCATTGCAGGTGTTGACAGATGGAGGGCTTGGGTCGAGAGCGCTCCGAGCCTCCTACCTCCGCGCATCAGAGGGGTGTTGTTATTCCACCCCAGAACCTTCTAAGTGCGCCGGTAGATGCTTCGTCTTGAGCTTGCCTTGGTTTTCCTTGAAGAGGAAAGGGTGATGCAGCAATAGTAGCGTAAGTATTTCCCTCAGTTTTTGAGAACTAAGGTATCAATCCAGTAGGAGGCTCCTCAAAAGTCCCACACACCTACACAAACAAACAAAGAACTCGCAACCAACGCAATAAAGGGGTTGTCAATTCCTTCACGGCCACTTGCGAAAGTGAGAACTAATAGAGATAGTATAATAAGATAAATATATTTTTGGTATTTTATAATATAGATGCAAAAAGTAAAGATGCAAATAAACGTAGATTGAAAGCAAATATGATAAGAGATAGACCCGGGGGCCATATGTTTCACTAGTGGCTTCTCTCAAGATAGCATAAGTATTACGGTGGGTGAACAATTTACTGTCGAGCGAATAGCGAAAAATTATGAGATTATCTAGGCATGATCATGTATATAGGCATCACGTCCACAACAAGTAGACCGACTCCTGCCTGCATCTACTACTATTACTCCACACATCGCCCGACTCCTACCTGCATCTAGAGTATTAAGTTCATAAAGAAGAGAGTAACGCATTAAGCAAGATGACATGATGTAGAGGGATAAACTCAAGTAATACGATATAAACCCCATCTTTTTATCCTCGATGGCAACAATACAATACGTGCCTTGCTGCCCCTGCTGTCACTGGGAAAGGACACCGCAAGCTTGAACCCAAAGCTAAGCACTTCTCCCATGGCAAGAAAGATCAATGTAGTAGGCCAAACCAAACTGATAATTCAAAGAGACTTGCAAAGATAACTCAATCATACATAAAAGAATTCAGAGAAGATTCAAATATTACATAGATAAACTTGATCATAAACCCACAATTCATCAGATCTCGACAAACAGACTGCAAAAAGAGTTTACATCGAATAGATCTCCATGAGAGAGGGGGAGAATATTGTATTGAGATCCAAAAAGAGAGAAGAAGCCATCTAGCTAATAACTATGGACCCGTAGGTCTATGGTAAACTACTCACAACTCATCGGAGGGGCTATGGTGTTTATGTAGAAGCCCTCTGTGGTCGATTCCCCCTCCGGCAGAGCGCCGGCGAAGGCTCCAAGATGGGATCTCGCGGATACAGAAGGTTACAACGGTGGAAATTGTGTTTTGTTGCCTCCTTGGATGTTTTCGGGGTACGTAGGCTTATATAGGAGGAAGAAGTACGTCGGTGGCCGCCCGAGGGGCCCACGAGACAGGGGGGTGCCCTCCTATATCGTGGAGGCCTCGACTGCTTCTTGACTTGCACTCCAAGTCCTCTGGTTCACCTTCGTTCCAAAAATCACGCTCCCGAAGGTTTCATTCCGTTTGTACTCCGTTTGATATTCCTTTTCTTTAAAATACTGAAATAGGCAAAAAAGCAGCAATACGGGCTGGGCCTCCGGTTAGTTGGTTAGTCCAAAAATGATATAAATGTGTAAAATAAAGACCATAAACATCCAAAAGGGGTAATATAATATCATGGAACAATCAAACATTATAGATACGTTGGAGCGTATCAAGCATCCCCAAGCTTAATTCCTGCTCGTCCTCGAGTAGGTAAATGATAAAAAAGAAATTTTTGATGTGGAATGCTACCTAGCATAATTCTCAATGTAATTTTCTTTATTGTGGCATGAATGTTCAGATCCAAATGATTCAAAATAAAAGTTCATATTGATAAAAGAAATAGTAACACTTCAAGCATACTAATCAAAGTAATCATGTCTTCTCAAAATAACATGGCAAAAGAAAGTTCATCCCTACAAAATCATATAGTTAGGCTATGCTTCACTTTTGTCACACAAATATGTTCCCAACTTCTATACCCCCGATGACAAGCCAAGCAATTGTTTCATACTTAAATAATCTCAAACTTTTTCAACCTTCACGCAATACATGAGCGTGAGCCATGGATATAGCACTATGGGTGGAATAGAATATGATGATGGAGATTGTGTGGAGAAGACAAAAAAGGAGAAAGTCTCACATTGACGAGGATAATCAATGGGATATGGAGATGGCCATCAATTGATGTCAACATGAGGAGTTGGGATTGCCATGCAACAGATGCACTAGAGCTATTAATGAATGCTCAATAAAAGAAAACTAGTGGGTGTGCATCCAACTTGCTTGCTCACGAAGACCTAGGGCATTTGAGGAAGCCCATCATAGGAATATACAAGCCAAGTTCTATAATGAAAATTCCCACTAGTATGAAAAAGACAACTTATGAGACTCACTATATGAAAAACACGGTGCTACTTTGAAGCACAATATATGAGACTCACTACATGAAGAACAAGGTGCTACTTTGAAGCACAAGTGTGGAAAAAGAGATAGTAACATTGCCCTTTTTATTTATTTTCTTTTTCTTTTTTTTCTTTTTTTCTTTTTTTGGGCCTTTCCTTTTTTTGGCCTTTCTTTTTTTACTTTTTTTCTTTGGGAAATGCTCTAATAATGATGATCATCACACTTTCATTGATTACAACATATGAATTACAACTCGAAACTAGAACAAGATATGACTCTATATGAATGCCTCCGGCGGTGTACCGGGATGGTGCAATGAATAAAGAGTGACATGTATGAAAAAATATGCATGGTGGCTTTGCCAGAAATACGATATCAACTACATGATTATGCAATGGCAATATGACAAAAGTAAAGTATGTCATGATGATGATAAACGGAACGGTGGAAAGTTGCATGGCAATATATCTCGGAATGGCTATGGAAATGCCATAATGGGTAGGTATGGTGGCTGTTTTGAGGAAGATATAAGGAGGTTTATGTGTGATAGAGCGTATCGTATCACGGGGTTTGGATGCACCGGCAAAGTTTGCACCAACTCTCAAGGTGAGCAAGGGCAATGCACGGTACCGAAGAGGCTAGCAATGGTGGAAAGGTAAAAGTGCGTATAATCCATGGACTCAACATTAGTAAAAAGAACTCATATACTTATTGCAAAAATTTAGAAGTCATCAAAAATCAAGTACTACGTGTATGCTCCTAGGGGGATAGATTGGTAGGAAAAGACCATCGCTTGTCCCTGACCGCCACTCATAAGGATGCACAAGCCTGGTACACTTCATGTTTCAAATTTGTTACACAACTTTAACCATACGTGCATGCTACGGGACTTGCTAACTTCAACACAAGCATTCTTTAAATTCATAATCACCCGACTAGCATGACTTTAATATCACTACCTCCATATCTCAGAAAAATTATCAAGTATCAAATTGATCATAGCATCCAATTCACTTCCTATGATAGTTTTTATTATACCCAACTTGGATTCCTACCATTCTAGGACCAATTTTATAACCATAGCAAATACCATGCTGTTCTAAAAGACTCTCAAAAAGATATAAGTGAAGCATGAGAGACTAGGAATTTCTTCAAGATTAAGTCACCACCGTCCTCTAAAAGATATAAGTGAAGTACTAGAGCAAAAAGTATCAAGCTCAAAAGATATAAGTGAAGCACATACAGTATTCTAGCAAATTCTAATCAAATAGGCTTCTCCCAAAATGTGTGTACAGCAAGGATGATTGTGGTAAACTAAAAAGCAAATACTAATATAATACACGACGCTCCAAGCAAAACACATATCATGTGGCGAATAAAAATATAGCTCCAAGTAAAGTTACCAATGAACGAAGACGAAAGAGAGGATGCCTTCCCGGGGCATCCCCAAGATTAGGCTTTTGGCTATCCTTGAATATCTTGGGGTGCCA
This sequence comes from Triticum aestivum, assembly GCF_018294505.1. Classification (NCBI taxonomy): domain Eukaryota; kingdom Viridiplantae; phylum Streptophyta; class Magnoliopsida; order Poales; family Poaceae; genus Triticum; species Triticum aestivum. The sequence goes on along the minus strand of NC_057801.1, from coordinate 373,057,771 downwards.
TGGGCATCCCCAAGATTAGGCTCTTGCCACTCCTTATTCCATATTCCATAAAAGCTTTACCCAAAACTTGAAAACTTCACAACACAAAACTCAATAGTAAATCTTATAAGCTCCGTTAGTGAAAGAAAACAAAACCACCACACAAGGTACTGTAATGAACTCATTCTATATTTATTTTGGTGTTAAACCTACTGTAATACAACTTCTCTATGGTTTATAAACTAATTTACTGGCCATAGATGCATTGAAATAAGCAAACAACACACGGAAAACAGAATCTGTCAGAAACAGAACAGTCTGTAGAAATCTATAACTAACGCAAACTTCTATAACTCTAAAACTACTACCAAAATAGGAAGTCCTGGACAATTTGTTTATTGATCAGGAGAAAAAATAATCAACGCAAAAGCATGTTTATGTGATTTAACAAAACTAAATTCGTGCGCGCAAAGTTTCTGTTTTTCAGCAGAATCAAATCAACTATCATCGTAGGTTATCATATAGGTTCTACTTGGCACAAACACTAACTAAAAGATAAAAACACATCTAAACAGAAGGTAGATGCAAGATTTATTACTAAACAGGAACAAAAACAAAAAACATAAAGAAAATTGGGTTGCCTCCCAACTAGCGCTATCGTTTAACGCCCCTAGCTTGGCATAAAAGCGAAGATAGATCTAAGTAGTGCCATCTTTGATTTTCAGTTTTTTAGCGGAGTCATGTTCGAATCCGGGAGGTTCTTTTCGCTTCCCTTCATACTCGGAAATTTTTAGATCTAAAGAATCCAACGGCTTATTGCAAAGAGTATTCAACATATTCATGTGGTGAAGATTTCCGCTAACAATTTTAAGAGGCTCAAGAGACTTTTGTAAAAAAATTGTTACTTCACAAATCTTTCCAAACACTTGTGTTTCTTCTTGGGTAGGATGTGATCCTCCCTTTTGAGGTAGCATTCCCACTATTCCCTACATAATTTCATGAGCAATACTAGGATCAATTTCAATAAAATTTCCCTTGGCAATGCAATCCAAGAGATGTCTATGTGTCATATTTAACCCAACATAAAAATTGCGAAGAAGAATTCTAAAGTTCACCTCTAGGGTGCACTTGCGATAAGATTCCATCATCCTATAGCAAGCATATTTTAAGTTTTCTCCTTGCCTTTGCTTGAAGTGAAGAACTTCAAACTCGGGAGACATAGGAGCGGACAAGGAACTAGACATAACGACGAGTAAACAACGGGCAAGCGAAAGAGAGGAGGAGATTGGGAAAGAGAGGGCGAATAAAATGGCAAGGGTGAAGTGGGGGAGAGAAAAACAAGAGGCAAATGGCAAATAATGTAAATGCGAGGGAGATGAGTTTGTGATGGGTACTTGGTATGTCTTGACTTGAGCGAAGACCGCCCCGGCAACGGCGCCAGAAATCCTTCTTTCTTCGTCTTGAGCTTGCGTTGGTTTTCCTTGAAGAGGAAAGGGTGATGCAGCAATAGTAGCGTAAGTATTTCCCTTAGTTTTTGAGAACCAAGGTATCAATCCAGTAGGAGGCTCCTCAAAAATCCCACTCACCTACACAAACAAACAAAGAACTCGCAACCAACGCAATAAAGGGGTTGTCAATCCCTTCACGGCCACTTGCAAAAGTGAGATCTCATAGAGATAGTATGATAAGATAAATATATTTTTACTATTTTATAATATAGATGCAAAAAGTAAAGATGCAAATAAAAGTAGATTGAAAGCAAATATGATAAGAGATAGACCCGGGGGCCATAGGTTTCACTAGTGGTTTCTCTCAAGATAGCATAAGTATTACGGTGGGTGGACAAATTACTGTCGAGCAATTGATAGAATAGTGAATAATTATGAGATTATCTAGGCATGATCATGTATATAGACATCACGTCCGCAACAAGTAGACCGACTCCTGCCTGTATCTACTACTATTACTCCACACATCAACCGACTCCGGCCTGCATCTAGAGTATTAAGTTCATAAAGAACAGAGTAACGCATTAAGCAAGATGACATGATGTAGATGGATAAACTCAAGTAATATGATATAAACCCCATCTTTTTATCCTCGATGGCAACAATACAATACGTGCCTTGCTTCCCCTGCTGTCACTGGGAAAGGACACCGCAAGATTGAACCCAAAGCTAAGCACTTCTCCCATGGCAAGAAATATCAATCTAGTAGGCCAAACCAAACTGATAATTCAAAGAGACTTGCAAAGATAACTCAATCATACATAAAAGAATCCAGAGAAGATTCAAATATTACTCATAGATGAACTTGATCATAAACCCACAATTCATCGGATCTCGACAAACACACCGCAAAAAGAGTTTACATCGAATGGATCTCCACAAGAGAGGGGGAGAACATTGTATTGAGATCCAAAAAGAGAGAAGAAGCCATCTAGCTAATAACTATGGACCCGTAGGTCTGTGGTAAACTACTCACAACTCATCGGAGGGGCTGTGGTGTTGATATAGAAGCCCTCCGTGGATGATTCCCCCTCTAGCAGAGCGCCGATGAAGGCTCCAAGATGGGATCTCGCGGATACAGAAGGTTACGGCGGTGGAAATTGTGTTTCGTTGGCTCCCTGGATGTTTTCGGGGTACGTAGGCTTATATAGGAGGAAGAAGTACGTCGGTGGCCGCCTAAGGGGCCCACGAGACAGGGGGCGCGCTCTATAGGGGGCCCTCCTATCTCGTGGAGGCCTCGACTGCTTCTTGACTTGCACTCCAAGTCCTCTGGATCATGTTCGTTCCAAAAATCACGCTCCCGAAGGTTTCATTCCGCTTGGACTCCGTTTGATATTCCTTTTGTTTGAAATACTGAAATTGGCAAAAAAAACAGCAATACGGGCTGGGCCTCCGGTTAGTAGGTTAGTCCCAAAAATGATATAAATGTGTAAAATAAAGCCCATAAACATCCAAAAGGGGTAATATAATAGCATGGAACAATAAAAAATTATAGATATGTTGGAGACGCATTAGTAGACAGCATGCACACGCTCCCAGCACCTTCAGCGGGCGCTTCTTCTTTGGCCAGGAGAGGAGGTCGGGGGAAGAAGAGGGTTGCAGGTAGAGGTGGACGAGGAGCTAGTAGAGGTAGGAAGGTTGTTCTGCCTTCCTCGCCGCCACTCCCCGCTGAGTCTCCGGAGCACCGGAGTGCTCCATCTCAGGTGGACCCGTCTAACCTGGACCTGTGTTGGACTCCGGTCCATGAGCCTCGGGACAACGAGCCTCTAGTCGCTGAGCCACGGGTCGACGAGCCTCTGGTCACCAAGCCTCGGGTCCTAGTGTCTTCCTCCAAGGGGACTCAGGTCCCACAGTCTTCCTCCCAAGAGACTAGGGTCCCAGAGGTCTTTGTCACACATGACTCTGGAGACTAGCAACCATGATGAAGATCTCGAGGAGACCTTATCTGAGGATATGTAACACCCCGGATGTAACTTTCCATCTTTGTAACTCCAACTCTTGCCATTTTCGGCTATGTGATATGATATTCCCTCCGTGGTTGGGTTTTGTCTTCTGTTTTGCATTTTATTTATGTCATGCATATCATATCATGTCATCATGTGCATCTCATTTGCATACGTGTTCGTCTCATGCATCCGAGCATTTTCTCCCGTTGTCCGTTTCGCAATCCGACACTCCCACATGCACCGGCGCACCCCTCTTGTCTCTTTTCATGTGCGTGTGTTAAACGTTCTCGGAATGGACCGAGCCTTGCCAAGTGGCCCTGGTATAGCACCGGTAGACCACCTGTCAAGTTTCGGGTCATTTGGAGCTCGTTTGGTACTCCAACGGTTATCCGCATATCCGCAAAGGCCTCTTTTAAGTTGCAGCCCAACACCCCTCCAAAACAGCCCAATAACCCATCTAACTCCCCTCCATGCTCTCGGTCGTTCGATCACGATCGTGTGGGCGAAAACCGCACCTCATTTGGACACTCCTAGCTCCCTCTACCTATAAATATGCCTCCCCTCCGAAATTCACGGGCGAAACCCTAGCAATATTCCCTCTCCGACGCCGGACACGTCCGGGCGAGCCGGACACGTCCGCCCGCGCGCCCGGACGAATCAAGCCGCGCCACGTGGCGCCGCTCCGGCCGCCGCGCCAGCCCCGCCGCCGGCCCGCGAGGCCCGCCGCGGGCCCTCCCGCGCTCGCTCCCAGGCCGCGCCCTGCGCCCCGCCGCCGCGGTCCCGCGCCGCCTCCGGCCGCAGCCCGCGCTCGGCCCGCAGCCGCGGATCTCCGCCGCCGCCGCCTCGGCTGCTCCGGCCTCCGGCCCTCCGACTCCGCCCGGCCCCGTCCTTCCCCGACTCCGGCAGCCGCCGCCGCCGGCGTCTCCCGCTCCGGCCGCCCGGATCCCGCCGCCGCACGTCGCCTCCAGCCACCGCCCCGGCCGCCTCCGACCCCGGCAGCCTCGCTCTGGCGACGAACCTCGTAGTCCGCGCGCCCCGGATCCAGATCCGATCTGGTTGACCTCTTCCCCCCCCCCCCCCGTTTTTTTCACCAAGTCCTAAACTGCTATTAAAATTGTTGCATGTTCATCGCATCACATCTTCGCACCCGTAGCCCCGTTTCGTGCGTGTAATATGTCAAATTGTTCGCCTCGAAGAGTACATCATTTCATTCCATTGCATCATTTACATTTGAGGTCATCTTGATGTCCGAAATGCTGTTGGAAGAGGGCTTCATATGTTAGTTTCAGATTCTTATCAGCACGAGCTCTTTTGTCATTTTTGCCATGATTGATGTGTGCATCCTATGGACTTGGTCCCTAAATGTGTTTTGAACTAGGCTATGTCTTCTTTACAGAGGTGCTTACCATATATTTTTGTGATCAATGTGGTGACTAGCACAAGCATGCAAACTAGGCTTCGTGTTAACGCTGATTTTAGTTCCTGTTCTGCTGTAATTTTGTTGCCATGTAAACATGTTGCTACAGAGAGATCCATGCATAATTTGAGATACTTCAGTAAGGGTGGTTTGAAAACATGGTTTTGCTCTATCCATACATGGTCCTGGTTGCAATTATGGAGTAGTATAGCATTTCATTTTCGTGCTCTACTTTTGCTTCAAAATGTTTCCTGGCAGATTGTTTACATGTTATTCAATTTGACCGAGGTTGTTGTACTTGATACGGATATGCTATGATGTTGTTTCTTGCCATGTATAGCTTCTATGACATGTCTTATTGATGGATGTATGCTTAGTTTATCATGATATGCTCTGTAGTGAGTGCATCGAGCTCCCGAAGGTGCCTTCGTAATTATTTCCATGCTTTGTTTGCTGAAATCTGTTAACGAAACTTGCTATGTTTACGTGGGTGCCATCATATTTTATGCTCCTTTTGGCTTATGGTCAGTAAGGGACTTTTGATCTATGCTTTGAGTAGATTCATGCCGTGTCTTATTTTGCTATTATAAGTTCCTGTAGCATGTTGATAACCTGCTCTGAACATTGCTTCGTGATGCTGTTTATGCCATGTCCAACCTGATAATTTTTTGCACTTTCTCCATGCTTGTTTGAACATGTTATGATGTGAATTAGCCGTAGCTCAGTTTTCCTATTTTGTAAAGCATCTCCTGTATATCACTTCCATATGCTTTGTTTTCATGTTGGGGTGCTGTAGCATAGTTTCTTGTTGCATGCTAAGTAGCATCGCGCTGTTAAACGCAGCTTTGTGCCATTCTTGTTTTGCTTGTCATTTGCAAGCCGTGCATCCGTTCCCGGTGATCTTTATACCAAATTAAACCGAAATCATCTCATCTTTCCAGCGGCATACTTGGTTTGCCAAGTTGATGCCTTGTTCATCATCTTTCCTTCCGAAGCACGCATATGCATTGCATATCACATCTCGCATATCATGACATGTATTGCATCATGTTGCTTGTGCATTGCACCGTGATTTATTGTGGTTCCTTGCTTGTGTTCTTGCTTTGGGTAGAGCCGGGAGACGAGTACGTGCACGAGGAACCTGTTGAGAACGCTTACGAGGATCCAGCCTTCGACAACTCTGAGAACCTTGCAGGCAAGATGATCATACCTTCGAAATCATTACTATCATTGCTTGCTAGTACTCGCTCTATCGCTTTGTTAGCCCTACTTGCCTTTGTTTACCATGCCTACCTATTGCCATGTTAAACCTCTAACCATCCTGTCCTAGCAACCCTTGATTGGCTATGTCACCGCTTTTGCTCAGCCCCTCTTATAGCATTGTTAGTTGCAGGTGAAGATGAAGTTTGTTCCTGGTCGGAACATGGTTATTTTGGGATATCACAATATCTCCTGTTTAATTAATGCACCTTATATACTTGGTAAAGGGTGGAAGGCTCGGCCTTATGCCTGGTGACTTGTTCCACTCTTGCCGCCCTAGTTTCCGTCATACCGGTGTTATGTTCCTTGATTTTGCGTTCCTTACACGGTTGGGTGATTTATGGGACCCCCTTAACAGTTCGCTTTGAATAAAACTCCTCCAGCAAGGCCCAACCTTGGTTTTACCATTTGCCACCTAAGCCCTTTTCCCTTGGGTTTTCGCGAGCCCAAGGGTCATCTTTATTTACCCCCCCCGGGCCAGTGCTCCTTCGAGTGTTGGTCCGAACTGAGCAGCCTGCGGGGCCACCTCGGGGAAACTTGAGGGCTGGTTTTACTCGTAGCTGTATCATCCGGTGTTGCCCTGAGAACGAGATATGTGCAGCTCCTATCGGGATTTGTCGGCACATCGGGCGGCTTTGCTGGTCTTGTTTTACCATTGGCGAAATGTTTTGCGAACCGGGATTCCGAGACTGATCAGGTCTTCCCGGGAGAAGGTCTATTCCTTCGTTGACCGTGAGAGCTTGTGATGGGCTAAGTTGGGACACCCCTGCAGGGTATATAATCTTTCGAAAGCCGTGCCCGCGGTTATGAGGCAGATGGGAATTTGTTAATGTCCGGTTGTAGATAACTTGACACTTGACTTCATTAAAATGCATCAACCGCGTGTGTAGCCGTGATGGTCTCTTCTCGGCGGAGTCCGGGAAGTGAACACGGTTTGTGTTATGCTTGACGTAAGTAGTTTCAGGATCACTTCTTGATCACTTCTAGCTTCTCGACCGACGCGTTGCTTCTCTTCTCGCTCTCACTTGCATATGTTAGCCACCATATATGCTTAGTGCTTGCCGCAGCTCCACCATATTACCCCTTTTCCTACCTATGAGCTTAAATAGTCTTGATCTCGCGGGTGTGAGATTGCTGAGTCCTCGTGACTCACAGATTCTACCAAAACAGATGCAGGTGCCGAGGATACTGGCGCAGATGGCGCAACTGAGCTGAAGTGGGAATTTGATGAGGCCCTTGGTCGTTACTATGTATCGTTTCCAGATGATCAGTAGAGGTGCCCAGTCGGGACGATCGGGGATCTAGCATTTGGGGTTGTCTTCTTTTCATTTGAACTTGACCGTAGCCGGTCTATGAGTGTATTTGAATGATGTATGATCTTAATTATGTATTGTGTGAAGTGGCGATTGTAAGCCAACTCTCTTTATCCCATTCTTGTTCATTACATGGGATTGTGTGAAGATGACCCTTCTTGCGACAAAACCACCATGCGGTTATGCCTCTAAGTCGTGCTTCGACACGTGGGAGATATAGCCGCATCGTGGGTGTTACAAGTTGGTAATCAGAGCCATCCCCGACTTAGGAGCCCCCTGCTTGATTGTTTGCTGGCGATGTTGAGTCTAGAACAAAAATGTTTTGAGTCTTAGGATTATATATATCGGAGAGTAGGATTCTTTTTACTCCTCAGTCCCTTCGTCGCTCTGGTGAGGTCTCCTGACGTAGATGTTTTGACTATCCTCTTCTCAAATTTCACTAAAAAAATTTTAGGATCACGCGGGTATCTTGGAATCGTTCCGATGGTTTTGTGACGAGAACATTGTTCTTGGTGCCTCCTGACATTTAGGGGTTGTGGCAGTGTCCCGGGGAGTTGAGCTCCGAGGTGTTGTCGTCACAATTTTATCGTTGCAGTTCTGGAATACCTGAGTTTTGCCGACATCGAAAATCTCTTTTATGCAGTTGTTGGTGAGATAACCCCGATAACCCAGTACTGGGGCGAGCTCGGGAGTATTGCCATAACTCGTATAACGGATGCTTTTCGAAGGTTGAGGTACACGATTTCCGAAGGTTTCTTGGTTATGTGTTGACGGATGGATACAGCTGGATGTAGGGATTGTTAGTTTGGGTGAGATATATTGCTTCCCCTGTATCCCCAACACCAGATTGCATAACCAGAAAGTTTCGGGAGTTTATAGGTGGGATTCAAGTAGCTCTAGCATTTCTTCCCGCAGATATTTGGTTTGTGATTGGGTAATCCTTACCACTTATTTGTTCCAGTTGTACCTTGTTTATTTCATTCATCAATCTCTATTCAAGTGGCTTCTCACCTTAATGGACGTGTGATGTTTACTTTGGAATTCATTCGTTCATCCTTGTTCGAATGTTTATTGTGAAGACTATATGTTGCAATTTCTATCCGTTGATTCAACTTGTCTATCTGTCTATCAAGATGCTAACGGATGTCACCCTCTTCAGGATGGCTCCGCCAACGCGTCTGAATCCGGAACGCAATGATGGGAGTCAGGCGAACCCTCCACCTCCACCTCCGCCTCCGGAGGCATGGCAAGCTTTGATGGCAGCCTCTAACGCCCATGCTCAGATGATGATCCAGCTCATGCAAGAGCGCAACCAAGGCCAAGGCAACCAAGGGAATCAAGGTCAAGGGCAGTTCAATCATCAGCCTCAGTTTCCTACCCTCAACCAATTCCTTGCAAATCAGCCGAAGTCTTTCAGCTATTGTGTCGAGGCCACAGACGCCGATGATTGGCTCGTGGATATCAACAAGCATTTTGAATGCAGCAATGTCAGGCCTGAGGACTATGTCAAGTTCGCTTCTTTTCAGCTCAAGGATCAGGCAGCTGATTGGTTCCAGCAATACAAGGATTCCAGAGGTGGTCGAGTGATTACTTGGACTGATTTCTGTCGGGACTTTAAAGCTCACCATATTCCTACCAGTGTTGTTGAGAGCAAGCGTGAGGAGTTCCGCAATCTCAAGCAAGGCAACATGTCAGTGTATGAATACAACAAGCAGTTTCAGAAACTTGCTCGCTTTGCTAAGCAAGATGTTCCAGATGAGAAGAGTATGATCTATCAGTTCAGAGGTGGCCTTAGAGAGGATCTGCAGTTAGCTCTCGTTCTTGTTGAGCCTACTCAGTTTGATCAATTCTACAATATGGCACTCAAGCAAGAAGGTGCTCAGCTCAAGTGTGAGGCTTCTAAGAAGAGAATCAGAGATGCAGTGCAATCTTCTTCTTCCTCACAAGTGGCAGCTAAGCAGCAGAAGTTCTATCTTCCTCCTCCTCCGTTTCGTCAGCCTTACCAACAGAAGAACTCAGGTGGTCGTGGATCTTCCCACCCACCCAACCCAAGCTATCAGAACAAGTCTCAGCCTCAAGCTTCAAAGTCGAATGCTCCTTATCATCGTCCGCTCTCAGAAGTGACTTGCAACAAGTGCCAGCAGAAAGTCCACTACGCGAACAAATGCTTAAATCAAAGGTGCCTTCCTCCTCCTCCTGTGAGATCTTCAAGCAATGCAGTGGTCAAGCATAATTCCAAGTTCGCAAAGGTCAACATGTTGAATGCAGCTCAGGCAGAGGATTCTTCAGATGTGATCATCGGTAATCTTCCAGTTAATGATATTCCTGCTAAAGTTTTATTTGATACTGGTGCATCGCATTCTTTCATGTCATACCCTTTTGCATCCGAGCACAATGTGGGCACAGAGGTCTTGTCGAAAGTCATGCAAGTTGTTTCTCCGAGAAGACTTATGACTTCCAGTTTAGTTGCTCCTGATGTTTCTATCAAGATGGGCGACTATAAATTTCTGTCTTCTCCAGTGGTTCTTGGTGACTCTGATATTGATCTAATTCTCGGGATGGACTGGCTTTCTAAGCACAAGGCTCAGCTTGATTGTGCTGCCAGGCAAATTCAATTGACACACGCTTCTGAGGATGTTATCATCTATGCCGCTCGTGATGAAACAATTCGGTTGTTTTCTCTCAATGAGAAGGGCGAATTGGATGCTATTTCTCAAATTCCAGTCGTTTGTGAGTACCAAGATGTCTTTCCAGAAGAGCTTCCGGGTATGCCTCCTCATCGGCCAGTCGAGTTCGTTATTGATCTTGAGCCTGGAACTGAACCCGTTTGCAAGCGTCCATACAAGCTTGGACCCAAGGAGCTGAAGGAATTGAAGAAGCAGCTCGATGAACAAGAGCGTCTGGGTTTGATCAGACCGAGTTCTTCCCCATGGGGTTGTGGAGTTCTTTTTGTCCAGAAGAAGGATGGCACGGACCGACTTTGCGTCGATTACCGTCCATTGAACAAGAAGACAATCAAGAACAAGTATCCACTTCCCAACATCAATGAGCTTTTCGAGCAACTCAAAGGTGCTAAAGTTTCTCCAAGCTTGACCTTCGTATGGGTTATCATCAGATTCGCATTCGTGAAGAAGATATTCCCAAGACAGCATTCAGAACAAGCTATGGTTCTTATGAATATACTGTCATGTCTTTCGGCCTTGTCAATGCTCCTCCAACGTTCTCTCGCATGATGAACTTTATCTTCAACCCCTACACCAATGAATTTGTTCTGGTGTATCTCGATGATATTTTGGTCTTCTCCAAGAATAAGCAGGATCATGCCAAACATTTGCGATTGGTGCTCGACAAGCTCAGAGAGCATCAATTCTATGCGAAGTTTTCCAAATGTGAGTTCTGGCTTGATGAAGTTCTTTACCTTGGTCATATCATCTCTGCCAAGGGCATTGCAGTTAATCCCGCGAAGGTTTCTGCAGTTCTGAATTGGGAACCTCCTCAGAATGTCAAACAGCTCCGCAGTTTTCTTGGTCTTGCAAGCTATTGCCGAAGATTCGTTGAGAACTTCTCTAAGATTGCAAAGCCTCTTTCCAACCTCCTCCAGAAGAATGTCAAGTATGTCTGGACGCCTGAGTGCGACGTCGCTTTCAACACCCTCAAAGAGAAGCTAGTCACAGCTCCTGTTTTGACTCCTCCTGATGAATCCAAGCCATTCGAAGTTTTCTGTGATGCTTCCCTTCAAGGTCTCGGTGCTGTGTTGATGCAAGAGAAAAAAGTTGTGGCCTATACCTCTCGTCAGTTGAAGCCCAACGAAAAGAACTACCCCACTCACGATCTTGAGTTGGCGGCAGTTGTCCATGCATTGATAACATGGAGACATCTCTTATTGGGAAGGCAAGTGGACATTTTCACCGATCACAAGAGCCTCAAGTATATCTTCACTCAACCCAACCTTAACCTCAGGCAAACTCGATGGGTCGAAATGATTCAAGAGTACAATCCGAGTATCGAATATACTCCTGGCAAGGCGAATGTGATTGCAGATGCTCTGAGCAGAAAGGCTTATTGCAACAGTCTAATTCTCAAGCCGTTTCAACCGGATCTTTGTGAGGCTTTCCGCAAGCTGAATCTTCAAGTTGTTCCTCAAGGCTTTCTTGCCAACCTCATAGTCTCTCCTACTTTGGAAGATCAAATTCGTGAGGCACAACTCCTGGATACCATGGTGAAGAAGGTGAAACGTGGTATTGACAAGGGCATTCCCAAATACAAGTGCTATCGCTTGGATGACAAAGATACTCTTTTCTTCGAGGATCGAATTGTGGTTCCAAAAGGTGATCTGAGAAAAGTCATCATGAATGAGGCACACAATTCCCTCCTATCCATTCATCCTGGAAGTACAAAGATGTACCATGACCTCAAGCAGTCATATTGGTGGACTCGAATGAAGCGAGAGATTGCTCAATTCGTGAATGAATGTGATGTCTGCAGAAGAGTGAAAGCAGAACACCAAAGACCAGCTGGTCTCCTCCAACCTCTTGCTATTCCGGAATGGAAGTTTGACCATATCGAGATGGACTTCGTGACTGGTTTTCCTAAGTCCAAGCGTGGAAATGATGCTATCTTCGTTGTCATTGACAAGCTTACCAAAGTGGCTCATTTTCTTCCTATCAAAGAATCTATCACAGCAGCTCAGCTGGCAGAGCTATACACCTCCAGAATTGTCTCCTTGCACGGCATTCCACAATTGATATCTTCAGATCGTGGAAGCATCTTCACTTCTAAGTTCTGGGACTCCTTTCAGACGGCCATGGGCACCAACATTCGTTTCAGCACAGCTTTCCATCCTCAAACAAGTGGCCAAGTCGAGCGAGTCAATCAAATCCTTGAAGATATGCTCAGGGCTTGTGTCATCTCTTTCGGTATGAAGTGGGAAGATTGTCTTCCATATGCCGAGTTTTCCTACAACAACAGCTTCCAAGCGAGTTCGGGCAAGGCCCCATTCGAAATTCTCTATGGCAGAAAGTGTCGTACTCCTCTCAACTGGTCTGAGACAGGTGAACGCCAACTTCTTGGCAACGACTTGATCACAGAAGCCGAAGAAATGTGCAAAGTCATTCGTGAGAATCTCAAAGCCGCGCAATCGCGACAAAAGAGTTACTATGATAGCAAGCACCGTGACTTGGCTTTTGAAATCGAAGACCATGTCTACCTCCGCGTCTCTCCAATGAAAGGCACTCGTCGCTTCGGTATCAAAGGGAAGCTTGCCCCTAGATACGTGGGTCCTTTCAAGATCATTGGCAAAAGAGGCGATCTCGCCTATCAACTTGAGCTTCCATCCAACTTTGCAAACGTGCACGATGTGTTTCACAAGTCACAGCTTCGCAAGTGCTTCAAGACTCCTGAGCGCACTATCAACTTCGAAGAGATCGACCTCCAAGAAGATCTCTCTTATCATGAGCACCCCGTTGCTATTCTTGAAGAAACCGAGCGCAAGACCCGCAACAAGTCAATCAAATTCCTGAAAGTGAAGTGGTCACACCATTCCGACCGAGAAGCCACCTGGGAGCGCGAGGATCACCTCCGTTCCGAATATCCGGAGTTCTTTCAGTCCTAGATCTTGGGACAAGATCCTTTTGTAGTGGTGGAGTGTTGTAACACCCCGGATGTAACTTTCCATCTTTGTAAGTCCAACTCTTGCCATTTTCGGCTATGTGATATGATATTCCCTCCGTGGTTGGGTTTTGTCTTCTGTTTTGCATTTTATTTATGTCATGCATATCATATCATGTCATCATGTGCATCTCATTTGCATACGTGTTCGTCTCATGCATCCGAGCATTTTTCCCCGTTGTCCGTTTCGTAATCCGACACTCCCACATGCACCGGCGCACCCCTCTTGTCTCTTTTTGTGTGCGTGTGTTAAACGTTCTCGGAATGGACTGAGCCTTGCCAAGTGGCCCTGGTATAGCACCGGTAGACCACCTGTCAAGTTTCGGGTCATTTGGAGCTCGTTTGGTACTCCAACGGTTATCCGCATATCCGCAAAGGCCTCTTTTAAGTTGCAGCCCAACATCCCTCCGAAACAGCCCAATAACCCATCTAACTCCCCTCCATGCTCTCGGTCGTTCGATCACAATCGTGTGGGCGAAAACTACACCTTATTTGGACACCCCTAGCTCCCTCTACCTATAAATATGCCTCCCCCTCCTAAATTCACGGGCGAAACCCTAGCAATCTTCCCTCTCCGCGCCGCCGGACACGTCCGGGCGAGCCGGACACGTCCGCCCGCCGCGCCCGGACGAATCAGGCCGCGCCACGTGGCGCCGCTCCGGCCGCCGCGCCAGCCCCGCCGCCGGCCCGCGAGGCCCGCCGCCGGCCCGCGAGGCCCGCCGCGGGCCCTCCCGCGCTCGCTCCCTGGCCGCGCCCTGCGCCCCGCCGCCACGGTCCCGCGCCGCCTCCGGCCGCAGCCCGCGCTCGGCCCGCAGCCGCGGATCTCCGCCGCCGCCGCCTCGGTGCGCCGCCGCCGCGGAACTCCGTCGCCGCCGCCTCGGCCGCTCCGGCCTCCGGCCCTCCGACTCCGCCCGGCCCCGTCCTTCCCCGACTCCGGCAGCCGCCGCCGCCGGCGTCTCCCGCTCCGGCCGCCCGGATCCCGCCGCCGCACGTCGCCTCCAGCCGCCGCCCCAACCGCCTCCGACTCCGGCAGCCTCGCTCCGGCGACGAACCTCGTAGTCCGCGCGCCCCGGATCCAGATCCGATCTGGTTGACCTCTTCCCCCCCCCCCCCCCGTTTTTTTCACTAAGTCCTAAACTGCTGTTAAAATTGTTGCATGTTCATCGCATCACATCTTCGCACCCATAGCTCCGTTTCGTGCTTGTAATATGTCAAATTGTTCGCCTCGAAGAGTACATCATTTCATTCCATTGCATCATTTACATTTGTGGTCATCTTGATGCCTGAAATGCTGTTGGAAGAGGGCTTCATATTGTTAGTTTCAGATTCTTATCAGCACGAACTCTTTTGTCATTTTTTGCCATGAGTGATGTGTGCATCCTATGGACTTGGTCCCTAAATGTGTTTTGAACTAGGCTATGTCTATGTTTGCTTCAAAATGTTTCCTGGCAGATTGTTTACATGTTATTCAATTTGGCCGAGGTTGTGGTAGTTGATCCGGATATGCTATGATGTTGTTTCTTGACATGTATAGCTTCTATGACATGTGTTCTTGATGGATGTATGCTTAGTTTATCATAAGATGCTCTGTAGTGAGTGCATCGAGCTCGTGAAGGTGTCTTCGTAATTATTTCAATGCCATGCTTTGTTTGCTGAAATCTGTTAACGAAACTTGCTATGTTTACGTGGGTGCCATCATATTTTATGGTCCTTTTTGGCTTATGGTCAGTAAGGGACTTTTGATCTATGCTTTGAGTAGATTCATGCCATGTCTTATTTTTCTATTATAAGTTCCTATAGCATGTTGATAACCTGCTCTGAACATTGCTTCGTGCTGCTGTTTATGCCATGTCCAACCTGATAATTTTTTGCACTTTCTCCATGCTTGTTTGAACCTGTTATGATGTGAATTAGCTGTAGCTCAGTGTTCCTCTTTTGTAAAGCATCTCCTGTAGATCACTGCCATGTGCTTTGTTTTCATGTTGGGGTGCTGTAGCATAGTTTCTTGTTGCATGCTAAGTAGCATCGCGCTGTTAAACGCAGCTTTGTGCCATTCTTGTTTTGCTTGTCATTTGCAAACCGTGCATCCGTTCCCGGTGATCTTTATATTGAATTCAACCGAAATCATCTCATCTTTCCAGCGGCATACTTGGTTTGCCAAGTTGATGCCTTGTTCATCATCATTCCTTCCAAAGCACACATATGCATTGCATATCACCTCTCGCATATCATGACATGTTTTGCATCATGTTGCTTGTGCATTGCACCGTGATTTATTGTGGGTCCTTTGCTTGTGTTCTTGCTTTGGGTAGAGCCGGGAGACGATTACTTGCACGAGGAACCTGTTGAGAATGCTTACGAGGATCCGGCCTTCCACAACTCTGAGAACCTTGCAGGCAAGATGATCATACCTTCGAAATCCTTACTATCTTTGCTTGCTAGTACTCACTCTTTCGCTATGTTAGCCCTACCTGCCTTTGTTCAACATGCCTACCTATTGCCATGTTAAACCTCTAACCATCCTGTCCTAGCAAACCCTTTGTCTGGCTATGTCACCACTTTTGCTCAGCCCCTCTTATAGCATTGTTAGTTGCAGGTGAAGATGAAGTTTGTTCCAGGTCGGAACGTGGTTATTCTGGGATATCACAATATCTCCAGTTTATATTAATGCACCTTGTATACTTGGTAAAGGGTGGAAGGCTCGGCCTTATGCCTGGTGACTTGTTCCACTCTTGCCGCCCTAGTTCTGTATACCGGTGTTATGTTCCTTGATTTTGCGTTCCTTACACGGTTGGGTGATTTATGGGACCCCCTTAACAGTTCGCTTTGAATAAAACTCCTCCAGCAAGGCCCAACCTTGGTTTTACCATTTGCCACCTAAGCCCTTTTCCCTTGGGTTTTCGCGAGCCCAAGGGTCATCTTTAACCCCCCCGGTCCAGTGCTCCTCCGAGTGTTGGTCCGAACTGAGTAGACTGCGGGGCCACCTCGGGGAAACTTGAGGGTTGGTTTTACTTGTAGGATGTCTCATCCGGTGTTGCCCTGAGAACGAGATATGTGCAGCTCCTATCGGGATTTGTCGGCACATCGGGCGGCTTTGCTGGTCTTGTTTTACCATTGTCGAAATGTTTTGCGAACCGGGATTCCGAGACTGATCGGGTCTTCCCAGGAGAAGGTATATTCCTTCGTTGACCGTGAGAGCTTGTGATGGGCTAAGTTGGGACACCCCTGCAGGGTATATAATATTTCGAAAGCCGTGCCCGCGGTTATGAGGCAGATGGGAATTTGTTAATGTCCGGTTGTAGATAACTTGACACTTGACTTCATTAAAATGCATCAACCGCGTGCGTAGCCGTGATGGTCTTTTCTCGGTGGAGTCCGGGAAGTGAACACGGTTTGTGTTATGCTTGACGTAAGTAGTTTCAGGATCACTTCTTGATCGCTTCTAGCTTCTCGACCAACGCGTTGCTTGTCTTCTCGCTCTCACTTGCGTATGTTAGCCACCATATATGCTTAGTGCTTGCCGCAGCTCCACCATATCACACCTTTACCTACCTATGAGCTTAAATAGTCTTGATCTCGCGGGTGTGAGATTGCTGAGTCCCCGTGGCTCACAGATTCTACCAAAACAGATGCAGGTGCCGAGGATACTGGCGCAGATGGCGCAACTGAGCTGAAGTGGGAATTTGATGAGGCTCTTGGTCGTTACTATGTATCGTTTCCAGATGATCAGTAGAGGTGCCCAGTCGGGACGATCGGGGATCTAGCATTTGGGGTTGTCTTCTTTTCATTTGAACTTGACCGTAGCCGGTCTATGAGTGTATTTGAATGATGTATGATCTTAATTTATGTATTGTGTGAAGTGGCGATTGTAAGCCAACTCTCTTTATCCCATTCTTGTTCATTACATGGGATTGTGTGAAGATGACCCTTCTTGCGACAAAACCACCATGCGGTTATGCCTCTAAGTCGTGCTTCGACACGTGGGAGATATAGCCGCATCGTGGGTGTTACAGGATAGCTACAGCGAGAGCGAGCGGGTTGAGGAGGGCCAGAAGGTCTACCATCGTGGTGGTACTAAGCTACCGTCCGTGTCGGTGACCCGCGACCAGAGGTGGTTGATTCAGCCTAATGGAGAGAAGTAAGTGCATTAATTTACTCTTTTTTAACCTTTTGCCTTCATGTTCGTTCAATTAATATCTAATGTGTTGGCCTTGTCATACTGCAGGGGTTGGATACACGCAGATGGTGTCCGCGGGCCCAACCAGGTCCTTGGTACTCTAGTCCGGCACCACTCCCCGGGGTGGGTCACGTTGCCCAGTGAGGGTGAGATTCCACAGCTAGCACTCACTTGGGAGCTGTACCAGGCTGCCCTGGCCCCGCCGGGAGAGATCGTCGATGTTGTCGTGTGGGAGATGGTGGCCGACATTGTGAGACGGCGGTTTTGGGCAAGTTCTCTTTACAAAATTAAAAATCAACAGTACCTTATGATTTTACTAATGATCGGTGTTGTCTTGTTTGATTGTAGACCTTCTACAGGTGTCTTGAGGAACACGAGGCGGAAACGGCTATGGTTCTCGAAGCCGAGTGCAAGCGCCTACTTCAGAACATACGACACTAGGCTCGGGTCCAGGCTGTCTGAGACTACAACGCCTCAACTAACATCAGGAGGCATAAGAAGAAGTGCCACCTCAAGTATCTGAGTAAGGATAAGTACATGACGGTAATTACCTATTCTTAAGGCCTTGTACCTGTTTCGTTGATTTGATTTGTAGGCATAGCGCTGAAACTTCTCTTTGTCCAACTTAGGTCCCACAAGATGGTGTGCGGATAAGATGGACTGTTGGGAGAGGTTGGTGGATGAGTGGTGCTCTCCCTAATGGCTAGCCGCCCAAAACAAGGCCAGGAACAAGCGTTCCCAGATGTGAGGTGTGCCGCACCATCAAGGGAGCTCCAACCTGTTTGAGTACGGAGATCACTGGGTATGTGGTTTGATTCATGCAATTTAATTCTTCATGCTAGCTTTAATTACTAATTTACCATGTTCCTCTCTTTCAGGCGTGACACAACAAGAAGGAGGTGCCGCTGCTGTGCTACTACTATACCATGGCCCATAGTGCCCCATACAAGAAGTCCAAGGCATTCTCAGAGGTTGACCTCAATCATCCAGATAGCTTCACCAACATCTCCTCTCACGACAAGCTTGTGAGGTACAGAGACTAGGGGAAGGAGATGAAAGGCGAGGACTTCAACCCGAGCCAGAGTCCTTTTGATCCTGAGCTCGTGATGCTATCTCGTGACGGGAGGAAACATGGCCACATACCCTTTGGGGATGGGCTCATACGTTGTCCTAGAAGTCTCCCAGAGATCAAGAAGTGGCAGATGAAGTCTCTTCCCAAGATGAGGCCTCGACCATGGCTGGTGGATCTCGCTATCAAGGCTAGGGCCTAGGAGCTTGTGGTGGAGGCAACCAGGCAGGTGGAGGAGAAGGTGAGGGACATGGAGGAGAGGATGGCTAATTTGTTGGAGGCGGAGAGGAACCAGAACGACATGAGTCACCGGGCCCTACACGAGATCCTCGTGGTAAGTTTCTCCCGCATACTAGCCAAATCATGCACGCAATGTTCATTTCATTACTAACTCATATGACTGACTCATGAAAACAAAATGTGATGTCCGTGTGCGAGAAAACCGACCAGACCCCTCCGCCGATGCCCCAGAGTGCTATAGCGGACACGATGAGTTTCATTTGAATGGTCATTAGTTACTAGTATTCACATTTCAGTTGCATCATGCTAACTAAACATTACTTAACAAGTTGCATCATGGTAAGTTTTCCCAAGTGTTTTGCTTAACAAATGCTTTGTTAGCTAGAAAATGGCATAAGAACCTATGATAGCTCAATGTTCGTCTATAGCTAGCTTAGCGAGTTCATTTATGACATAATTAGCTCACCTAGGTACAAAATGGAATAACAACCTAGGATAGCTCAATAATGATCTATAATTAGCTTAGCTACTTATTTATGACATAATTAGCTCACTTAGGTACAAAATGGCATAACAACCTAGGATAGCTCAATAATGATCTATAATTGGCTTAACTACTTCATTTATGACATAATTAGCTCATTTAGGTACAAAATGGCATAACAACCTAGGGTAGCTCAATAATGATCTATAATTAGCTTAGCTACTTCATTTATGACATAATTAGCTCACTTAGGTACAAAATGGCATAACAACCTAGGATAGCTCAATAATGATCTATAATTAGCTTAGCTACTTCATTTATGACATAATTAGCTCACTTAGGTATAAAATGGCATAACAAACTAGGATAGCTCAATAATTATCTATAATTATTAGCTACTTCATTTACGTAGCTTAGCTCTAAAATGACCTACACAATTAGCATTTTTACCTATCTTAGCTAAAAAATGGCATTTTTACCTACCTTAGTTAGAAGAAGAAGAATAAGAAGGAAGAAGAAGAAGAAGAAGAAGCAATCTTCTTCTTCTTCTTCTTCTTCTTTTTCTTCTTCTTCCTTCTTCTTCTTTTTCTTCTAGCTAGTCTTCTTCTTCTAAATTTCATCTTTCCTAATTTGCAGATTTGCTTGAGATGAGGAAGCTAGCATTGATGGAAACTTGTTGCAAACTTTTACTTGTGCTTGTGCTTGTGCTTCCTTTTTATTTATGGAAACTTGTTGGATATGTTGTTGGAAACTTGTTGGATATCTCTTGTTGCAAACTTGTATATATGGAAATGTTGTTGGAAACTTGTATATGTTCTTGTTGTTGGAAACGTGTATATGTTGTTGGAAACTGATTGTTGAAATTATTTTGAAATGTGTGTGTATACACACACACACACACATATATATATATATATATATATATATATATATATATATATGTGTGTGTGTGTGTGTGTGTGTGTGAAATTCTGTCAAAATTGAATGAATTTAAGAAAAAACATAAAAAAACAGGGGCTATATAGACACTTTGCCGTCTGCTGGCGGACGGCAAAGAGCTTTGCTGTCTGCCAGCAGATGGCAAAGCTGCCACGTGGCAGCTACCTGTGCGACCTTGGAATTAGGGGCTGACCTATTTGGCAGATTTGCCCTCAGCCAACAGACGTTGAAGACCTTTGCATCTTTGCCGTGCACTGGCTAACGGCAAAGTACGCTGTTAACCACTTAATTAACCTGAACTGCCACATGTGCCATCCAAGCTCTTTGCCGTCTGTTAGCGGACGGCAAAGCCATTTTCATCTTTGCCGTCCGCGAGCAGACGGCAAAGAGGCCTTTGTCGTAGCCTCTTCAGCCGGACGTGTTGCCGTCTGCTGGCCGACGGCAAAGGTCATTGCCGCCCACCATGTGTGGCGGACGACAAAGTTCCTGATTCTTGTAGTGATGGAGATTTGCAAGATACATACAGATCTAAATGTTGCAGACCCGTTAACTAAGCCTCCTCAACGAGCAAAAGATGATGAACACCAAGACTCCATGAGTGTTAGAATCATTACTATGTAATATAGATTATTGACTCTAGTATGCCTCTACTTGACTAGCTCGTTAATCAAAGATGGTTATGTTTCCTAACCATAGAGATGTGTTGTCATTTGATGAACGGTATCACATCATTAGAGAATGATGTGATGGACAAGACCCATGCGTTAGCTTAGCATAATGATCGTTAAGTTTTATTGCTACTGCTTTCTTCATGACTTATACATGTTCCTCTGACTATGAGATTATGCAACTCCTGAATACCAGAGGAACACCTTGTGTTCTATCAAATGTCACAACGTAACTGGGCCATTATAAAGATGCTCTACAGGTGTCTCCAAAAGTATTTGTTGGGTTGGCATAGATCGAGATTAGGATTTGTCACTCTATGTATCAGAGAGGTATCTCTGGGCCCTCTTGATAATGCTCATCACTATAAGCCTTGCAAGCAATGTGACTAATGAGTTAGTTGCGGGATGAAGCATTATGGAACGAGTAAAGAGACTTGCCGGTAACGAGATTGAACTAGGTATGATGATACCGACGATCGAATCTCGGGCAAGTAACATACCAATGACAAAGGGAACAATGTATGTTGTTGTGCAGTTTGACCGATAAAGCTCTTCGTAGAATATATAGGAGCCAATATGAGCATCCAGGTTCTTCTATTGGTTATTGATCGGAGATGTGTGTCGATCATGTCTAATAGTTCTCAAACCGGTAGGGTCCGCACGCTTAACTTTCGATGGCGATTTGTATTATGAGTTATGTGTTTTTTATGACTGAAGTTTGTTCGGAGGCCCAGATGATATCACGGACATGATGAGGAGTCTCGAAATGTTCGAGAGGTAAAGATTGATATATTGGAAGGTTATGTTTAGACACCAGAAAAGTTTCGGAGAGGTTCGAACATTTTTCGGAGTATCGGGAGGTTACCGGAACCCCCCGGGAAAGTTAATGGGCCTACATGGGCCTTAGTGGAGAGAGGAGGCAGCGGCCAGGAGGTGGTGTGCACCCCCCCAAGCCCAATCCGAATTGGACAAGGGGTGGGGGCACGGACCCCCTTTTCCTTCTCCCTCTCCAATTCTTTCCCCCTTTCCCACTACGGAAAAGGAAAGGGGAATCCTACTAGGACTAGGGAGTCCAAGTAGGAATCTCCCCTTGGCGCGCCCCCTCTAGGCCTGCCGCCCCCTCCTCCCCTCCTTTATATACGTGGGCAGGGGGCACCCCAAAGGCAGATCAATTGTTCTCTTTGTCATGTGCGGTGCCCCACTCCACAGTTTACTCCTCCAGTCATAGTGTCGTATTGCGTAGGCGAAGCCCTGCGCGGATCACATCATGAACATTGTCGCCATGCCGTCGTGCTGACGGAACTCTCCCTCGACCCTCTACTTTATCAAGAGTTTGAGGGACATCATCGAGCTGAACGTGTGCTGAACACGGAGGTGCCGTACGTTTGGTACTTGGATCGCTTGGATTGTGAAGACGTTCGACTACATCAACCGTGTTAACTAATGCTTCCGCTTTTGGTCTACGAGGGTACGTGGACACAGTCTCCCGCTCTCGTTGCTATGCACATCCTAGATAGATCTTGCGTGAGCGTAGGATTTTTTTTAAATTGCATGCTATGTTCCCCAACACCTTCGACAACCTCCGAACATATGATATACGACTCAATCCATAAAAATGTGTCTTCGGAGTCCTAGCCGGAAAATTGCTAGGGTTCATTATTTCCCACAAAGGAATTGAAGCAACCCAGCCAAGATCCGAGCTCTGTCATAATTGGCTATACCAACAGACCTAAAGCAAGTCCAAAAACTAGTAGGGTGCGTCGCGGCCTTAAGCCGTTTCATCTCCAAATTGGGGGGAAAAGCATTACCCCTCTACAAGCTACTATGATGCACTGATAGCTTTGAATGGACAGACACTACCATAGCAGGATTGGAAGAAATCAAGGCCCTACTCGCAAGGAACCCAATCCTAGCTGCCTCAGGTGTTGGCGAGCCTACGTTATTATACATTTCGGCAACTAACCAAGTAGTTAGTGCCATGCTGATCGTCGAGCGAGGGGAAGAGGGACATAAATTCCCCACCCAAAAGCCAGTCTATTATGTATCGGAGGTGCTCACACCTTGCAAATCTCGATACCCCCACTAACAAAAGATAGCCTATACAGTCTTCATGGCGTCCAAAAAATTGCGATACTATTTTCAAGAATGTTCGATCACAGTGGCATCAGAAGTACAACTTAACGACATTATCAACAATAGGGACGCCACCGGCCGCATAGCTAAATGGGCATCAAGCTTTTACTGTTCGAAATAATATACAAGCCACGCTGGGCTATTAAATCCCAGGTGTTGGCCGACTTTGTCGCTGAATGGACGGAAGCCGAACTCCCTAAAGAGTATAGTTCATACTCCAATTGGATTATGTACTTCGATGGCTCGAAAATGTTGTCCGGACTGGGGGCTGGCGTCATCCTAACATCTCCTACTGGGGATACAGTCTGCTATGTATTACAAATCATGTATATGGACTCCAACAATGCAGCCGAATATGAGGCGCTTCTACATGGTCTTCACATGGCTGTCTCCATGGGTGTGCAGCGCCTGGAGGTGCGTGGTGATTCAAACCTCGCAATATCCCAGGTCAATGGAGAGTTCGATGCAAATGACCCAAAAATGGCGGCATATCAAAAAGCTGTACTAAAAATATCAGCTCGGTTTGAGGGACTTGAGTTTCATCATGTCGCTCGAGACAGTAACCAGGTAGCCAACATCCTTGCTTGCATGGGTGCTAAGCGCAGCGCGACCCTGTGCCACCTAACACTTTCGTGGAAAGGCTCTTCAAGCCATCTGTAGTATGGCAGGGTGAGAGTAGAGAAGATAATGCGGACCTGCTAACACCCCCAGCTGCCATACACAATGCAGATACCGTTGGTGGTCCGGATGTCAATATAACACCCTCTGATCATGAGATCATGGCTATTATCGCTCCATGGACTGAACCATTCCTGGCCTACCGTAATAGGCAGGAGCTTCCCGGCGATCAGAATGAAGCTCGTTGCATAGTTCGGCGCTCTAAAGCCTTCAAAGTGCATGAGGGTGAACTATACAAAAAGAGCACTACTAGAGTCCTCCAAAGGTGCATCTCCGAAGAGGAGGAAAGGAAACTCTTGGCAGACATACATGCTGGTCTGGGCGGTCATCACGCCACAACTTGAGCCCACATAAGCAAGGCTTTCAGGACAGGCTTTTTCTGGCCCACGGCCCGAGCAGACGCTCAAGCCCTTGTCCAACATTATGTGGTTGTTAGCTTTTCGCCAATCAAAGTCACATGCCTCCCACCACATTGAAAACAATCCCCATTACCTGGCCCTTCGTGGTATGGGGGCTTGATATGGTTGGTCCCCTTAAAGGGGGAAGCCACAAAAAGAAATACTTGCAAGTAATGGTATATAAATTCACTAAATCAATAGAGGCCAAACCAGTAAAAACAGCTGAGGCAGGGCCAGTGATTGACTTTATATCTGGCTTGGTACACCGTTATGGTATCTCGCATAGTATCATCACTAATATTGCACCTGCAAAAAAATCATCGCTGATAATGGCTCCAATTTTACAACTCATGAGGTGAAAACATGGTGCGCTAAGTTGGGCATTAAACTTGACTATCCATCTGTATACCACCCTCAAACAAATGGCCAAGTCGAATGGGCCAATGGTCTGATCATGAGTGGCATTAAGCCTAGACTGGTGCGCTCTTTACGAGAATCAGACAAGCACTGGGTTGAGCAACTCGATTCCGTACTCTGGGGACTCCGGGCCATGCCCAATAGAACGACTGGATACGCACCTTTCTTTATGGTGTACGGCACAGAGGCTATATTGCCCTGTGACATTATTCATGACTCACCTCGAGTGCGCATGTACAATGAGCGAGAAGCCGAATTAGATCAGCAGGATGACCTAGACGGACTCATCCATCGGTGGTTACCAGAATGTCATCAACAATAGTAACAGGGTCTTTCTGACAGAGTTGTACACCGAGGTGCTTAAGCAGGGATTTATCTCTGCTCACACAAGTTAGATGACAAGAAAGGTGAAACAAAACAATGGAAAGGAAAATGTGATTATTATGATAATCAGACCAATGGAAAGGGAAGATGTTTATACCCAAGTGTTAGAGTATAACTTTCCCAAGGAAAGGCAGAGCATGATAGGGCTCCAAGTATTAAGCCGTTTAGACAGAGCGGCAAGGAATTTATGAGGTTTACCCACACAACGGTGTTTGGTTAATTGATCAAGAACAGTTAGCATTGCGCTCCCAATGTTCTTGTTGATGATCGGAGTACCACACACATGCTTCGGGATAGTGTTGACATGGTCATCGGGGAAAGGTCAGACTTCATTAAATCTGATAAATATTTTGGAGACCAAAATAATTCATTTGATATTTTTCATAAATAGGATAGCATTTAAAAATGCTGAATTGGTGCTGTTATAATTGCTAATGATCATCTTTGCACAAAATTGATGTTGTGTTCCTTAACATTTTCCCAACAACTTTTGAGCAACTTCAAACTTCACTTGAATTTGAATTGACTGGAATTTGAAATGGGATATTGAACAAAGGTGATTAAGCATTGTTTTGGAAAAATGATTAGCTTAATCAGATTTGGTTACTGTAGCATTACACTGGGGGTGTTACAAATCTCCTCCACTACAAGAAATCTCGTCCCGAGATTTAAGTGGGGAAGAAAAGAGTAACTTCGGGAGATCTGACCCTTATGGGTTTAATTGTCTGGTGAACAATGCAGGTAATGTGACAGAATTATCTCTCGAATTGAAATTTAAGAATAACGTCGAGAGCAAAATATGAAGGTACAATAAGAAGTTTCAAGCGGACAATCGATCGATACCTGAACAGAGTGTGAGAAGGGGTTCAGAGCATCAGGAATAGATCATCCCTCGGGGGGGGTGGCTCGTGACATGATACGAAGCCAAATGCAAGAATATTTGGGAATCGAAGATATACAGGAGAGTTAGGTTTCGATCATGTGGAACTGTGGGTTATGGGCCCACTGTGTGGGTTAAAAGCAGGAAGGCGCTAAAATTTTGCACGGCCATGATAGCAAGGCAGGTCAGAGGATAGCCTTCCAATTATGTTGGCAACAGCGTTGGTACCAAGGGCGAGGGACGAAGAGAACCATTTTCCTGCTCGTAATACAAGGCGAACCAATAGGCAAAGTTCTCGTCCATCGGTGGTTACCGGAATGTCATCAACAACAGTAACAGGGTCTTACTGACAGAGTTGTACACCGAGGTGCTTAAGCAGGGATTTATCTCTGCTCAGACAAGTTAGATGACATGAAAGGTGAAACAAAACAATGGAAAGGAAAATGTGATTATTATGATAATCAGACCAATGGAAAGGAAAGATGTTTATACCCAAGTGTTAGAGTATAACTTTCCCAAGGAAAGGCAGAGCATGATAGGGCTCCAAGTATTAAGCCGTTTAGACAGAGGGGCAAGGAATTTACGAGGTTTACCCACACAACGTTGTTTGGTTAATTGATCAAGAACAGTTAGCATTGCGCTCCCAATGTTCTTGTTGATGATCAGAGTACCACACACATGCTTCAGGATAGTGTTGACATGGTCATCGGGGAAAGGTCAGACTTCGGATACACAAAGGATCCATCGGAACAACTTATAAAATAAGTCATACAATTTTAGCAAGGAAAAGATGAGGATGGGGCCCACGGGCTCAGCAACAATTCATCGAGGGGGCAAGGATGGTATTTCTCATCATGAATTTGGTTGATATCCTAGAAAACTTTGGAATGATGATGATGATCACGACACATTTGTCGAGAGGTTTCATGAAGATGTAATCGATCAACGACGACATTAAGCAAAAGAAATGATGAAGTGTAAGGTTAATTTGAACCACGAGTATGACACAAACTCAAAAGCAAGCTTGCTGTTCATGGCAAAATGGTATGACGAGGAAGATCGACATAAGCTTAGCTCGTCATTGAAAATTGTGTTCCGGAAAGGACCTGGTAGCACAGTTAAAATTTAGCATGATAATGATAAAACCGATCAAGCTAGGAATGATGTGATGGAGTATCATTCCAATGAGAATTCACAAGTGGTAGTGCAATGACACAATATACTTGAGATAACTAGGGGTAATACTTGAGGTAGATCAAATATAGAGGTTAGACATATGAAATGATCTGCAGAAGACAAGTATTTTAACTTGTCCGAGAAATGGATTTAAGGAGAAACTATGGTCGGAACCACGGTTACGAATGATCAAACCACCGATACAAGATGAACTTATAACAAGGGGTAATCATTTTTATGAGCAGCTTCCACGATAAGTTTTACATCGGGTCCATGGGCATGAACACAAGGGTTCAAGGTCGACTCCCACTTCTTCAATGCATAACCTTTCATTCACTCCTATTCAAAGAAAATGTAGTGCAGAGGATCTATCTGGTGAAGCACCAGAATAGTAAGACTTGTGAGGACTCTCGGGTTCACTCGGATTACGGAAGGATAAGTTCAACCCATCGGGGCATTTTTACGAATCTATACAACCATCAACCAAGCAAAAGATACGAGTCAAGTAGAGTATCGGAGTCAAAGCATATGATACAATTTACCGAAGATATTATGTATCAGGGGAAAACTCGCAAGACTTTGGATGTGAAGGACATTGTTGGATAACAACCCAGCAATGGATCTGGCGATTCACGACAGAGTTAATGTGAGTATCGGTAATCAATCAGATGAAGAAGGGAATGCAAAGGCATCATCTTATATAAACGTCTGAATGATTCGATGCTTGGGTACACAGGAATTATGATTTCAAGACGAAAGATCAGAAGCAGAGGCTCTGATCAAAAGATGAGTAAGTTGAATAGACTTAGAGGTGCACCCGATCAAATATTGATTGGGCAAGAACTAGCTCATATTGAAAACAATGCCTGAGCCGGAAAGAAAATTTCCAAGGATTAATTGATGATCGTGTGCATTCTCACACATGCTGAATCAACAGGATCAGAATGTTAATCCCAAAGGATTTTAACGAATATCGCTAGACAAATGGAATTAACCAGAAAGCAAGTATGCAAGAATTCCAAGAGCAACAGGTTGTAGAGGATTTTCAGAAGATCAAATAGTATTTCGAAGAATTTTGTGAATCACACGAACAACTGAGGATGAACTGATCCTCGGTGAGTGCGAGGAATTATTCGAAGGGGGGGTATTCATGGGGCAAAGAACTGCAGGGCAGTAAGCTCAAAGGATTCTCGAAATAATAGAGAATTTTGGGGCATCTTGTAATATCAGAAGCAACTAGGGATGAAGGTACAAGCGTCAAGGATGTTATCCAAGGGGATTATCGGTGGTCAGGAACTGCAAGGCAGTTGGTACAGGGTCGCGAGAAACATCGAGGAGTATCCGCAGAATCTTCTGGTGAAGCAAGTGATCATCGATAATGTCGAGGCTCTCCGGGAGGAAGTGGGTACGAGAACTTAATGTCAGAGTTTAGTAAAATGGTTAACCCGAATAGAAGAGAGATCAGAGTCCGAGAGTATAGACAAGGAATAAAAGATCCTAATACCACCCAATGGCGACGTGGGCCCGTAAGCCACATAGCCAATGTTAGTAAAAGTTTTTCAGTGACTAGACTCAACTTCGGCCAAGGATTTGGAAGGGGGATACCTACAGGCAGTCGGCTCTGATACCAACTTGTGAAGCCCTCGATTCAATCGTACACTAATCATACACGCAAATGTGTACGATCAAGATCAAGGACTCACGGGAAGATATCACAACACAACTCTAGACACAAATTTAAAATAATACCAGCTTTATATTACAAGCCAGGGGCCTCGAGGGCTCGAATACATAAGCTCGATTACACAAGAGTCAGCGGAAGCAACAATATCTGAGTACAGACATAAGTTAGACAAGTTTGCCTTAAGAAGGCTAGCACAAAAGCATCTACGATCGAAAAGGCAAGGCCTCCTGCCTGGGAGCCTCCTAACTACACCTGGTCATCGACGGTCTCCGTCACGTGGTAGTAGGCGCCCTCGGGGTAGTAGTAGTCATCAAAGGTGGCATCTGGCTCCTTGACTCCACCATCTGGTTGCAACAACCAGAAAGAAGAAAGAAGGGGGAAAAGGGGGAGCAAAGCAACCGTGAGTACTCATCCAAAGTACTCGCAAGCAAGGATCTACACTACATATGCAATATTATCAAAGGAAGGCTATATAGGTGGACTGGGCTGCAGAAATGCCAGAATAGAGAGAAGGCCTAGTCCTATCGAAGACTTGCATCTTCTGGAAACCACCATCTTGCAGCAAATAGGAGGGAGTAGAGTAGTGCAAAGTAAGGTAGAAGTAGTGTTATCAACCTCGACCGGAGATCCTTTCTCGACTCCCTACGAGAAAGAAATCCCAGAGCCATACTATCCAGTTATCATCACAATCCATTACTCATCACCATCCAATTCTCATCACAAGTATCCAGTTCTAGTTGTATCGATCGGGATACAACTCCGAGCGTCTGTTACCGTAGGACAGGCTATCGATAGATGTTTTCTTCCCTGCAGGGGTGCACCAACTTACCCACCACGCTTGATTAACTCCGGCCGGACACACTTTCCTGGGTCATGCCCGGCCTCGGCCAAACAATACGCCGCAACCCGACCTAGACTTAACAGAGAGGTCAGCACGCCGGACTAAACCTATGCCCCCAGGGGTCATGGGCCATCTCCCCGGAAACTCCTGCATGTTGCGTACGCGGCCGGTGAGCAGACCTAGCCTCCCTTATACAAGTAAAGGCGTAACCAGTCCAACCCGGCGCGCGCCGCTCAATTGCTGGCGTCTATTAAGCTTCTGCTGATGCATACGACGCATAACGCCCATACTACGCCTACATGATGGTTAGTGCTATTAGGCCAGAGGCCCCTCGGATCAAATATCCAAATCGTAGTGGATTAGGAACGCGCGGTAACAAGCAGAGACTCACGAAAGATGTGACCCCGTTGCCCCGTCTCGAGGACTTGCGGCAAGGGCTAAGAATGCCCGGCCACGCCTCGTAATTACCTCACGGGCACCTTCCAGGTCAACCCGACTCCTCATCACTCGCAATTATGCTCACGCGGGTACCCCTCAGGGTCGACCCGTCTTTAGTAACATGGTTCAGTGTAAAGTCATAGTAATCATAGTAACTGTGTGTCTAAACATCAAGGGGAAAACCCGAGGAATCACCCCCGGTGAATTCCACTCAATGTAATCATCAAGGTGAACGTAAGAGGAATCACCCCCGAGGTTCACACTTGAGGGGTTGCACGACAGAGTCATATCGGAAGTGGTTAAGGTGGAATCACCCACGATGACCACGAACGAATAGCTACACTACAGGGTTAACATCAGAAGTGTTGTAGAGGTCTCACCCTCGGCACTCGATAGTAACCCAGCAGTGTCGAGCAACTAAGGGGAAAGTGATGTGTGGTGCCGAGGCCTGGTCTTCAATCCCGTTGATCGGGTCTTCAATGATGAAGCATGGGTAACAAGGACAAGGTGGGGGTCACTGATGGATCACTAACCAACCTATACTAAGCAGTTTAGGATAAGGAGGTAATGTACAACAACAGATACAAAAGCAGGCTATGCATCAGAGTAGGAGCATACAATAACAGTAGCAAAATCTAATGCAAGCATGAGAGAAAGGAATGGGCGATATCGGGATGATCAAAGGGGGGGCTTGCCTGGTTGCTCTGGCAAGGAGGGATCGTCGTCGACGTAGTCGATCACAGGGGCAGCATCGGTCTTGGGGTCTACCGGAGAGAAGAGGGGGAAGAAATAGTAAATATAAAGCAAACATAGCATCACAAAGCGTAACATGGCAATATGCTGCACCGGGTGTGACCTAACGCATGGCTACACGATATAGGTGAAGGGGGAATTCAACCGGGAATGTATTCCCTGTTCCGGACCTGTGTCAGACAGATGACCAGAGGGGGAATGTTTCATGTTCAGCATGCTACAGGCATGTGACAGATGAACGGACCGCATATTCGGATTCGTTGGATTTTTCTGAGCAACTTTCATATAGAAAACATTTTCATCAGAGTTACAGATTATTTTATATGGATTTTCTAAGTTTTATACATATTCTGGAATTATTTACAGAAATGGAATATGACGTCAGCATGACGTAGGAGCGATGTCAGCAGTCAACAGTGCGGTTAACTGGTCAAAATGACTAGTGGGGCCCACTTGTCCTGGACAGGGGCCTTAACATTGTTTATTTAAAACTACTATGAGGTTAATTGGCAATTGGGCCCCACATGTCAGTGTCTCATTAAGTTAACTAAATAATTTAAATAAATAAAACATTGATTAAGGGAGTGGGGCCCGCATGTCAGCAACTGGTCAAAACCAGTCATCGGGTGGACTAGGTCAACCGGGCCAGCGGGACCAATTGGGTCCACTGGCCAGTGGCCCAGGCGGTGCCACATCGGCGCCAGGTCAGCGCAGCCGACGGAGTGACGCCAGCGAGCCTACCCGCGGTGGTGCGTTGCTAGAGTTGGCTGGAAAATGTGTACGGGGCACGGAAAGGGGTGCTGCTAGGCACGTTCGAATGCTCACTCGACCGCACGTCAATTGGTGGTGGTGGCATCGTTGGACCTGGCCAGAAACGTCGCCGGCGATGAGGTCCGCGGCGGAGCGGTACGGTCGACGGTGGAAAAGATGCTACGGCGTGCTATAGCTCAGGCGAAAGGGCTAGGTGGGAGGAGCAGTCCTGCAGGAGTGCGCTACGAGGACTAGATGGAGCAGGAGGAGCTCGGGATCTCGTGTGCGGCAGCAATGGCGGACGGCGGAGCCGGCGCTTACAGCCAGCTAGCTAGGGAAGGAGGAAACAGAGCAAGTACGGGGAGGAAGGAGGCGGAGCTTACGGGGCAGGCACACGGAGGCCTCTCGGGGTTCGGGAGCGCAGAAGGAGGCATGTGGCTCCGGTGATCGCCGGTGACCACCGAGAAGGGGAAGAGGGCGATGCCGACGTCGCCGACCTCCCCTACTCCAGCTGATGGATGAGGATGGTTAAGCGGAGTGCGGTGCACCTCCCAGGCTCGGTTTCGGGCTCGGGGACGCTGGTGGCCGCGGGGACGACGGAGAATGGCAGCGACCGCGCTCGGGCGTCGATGGGGAACGAGAGGGAGAACGAGGAGGGATCTGGGGGGAGAGGAAAAAATATCTACACGGGGAGGGGGGCTGACGTGGACGAGGTCGAGGGGGGAGGGCTCGTCCTTATCCCTGGCATTGCCGCGGCGTGGGGCGGCGAGCCGGTCGGGCGGCGACCACAGGCACGGGCGCTCGGTCGCCCGCACAGTGAAGACGATGCGGGAGGGGAGCTGGTCGGCTTGGGTTGGCCAGGTGGGCTGAGGCCCAAGGGGGGGCGCGGTGGCCACCTGGGACAATCAGCCCAGTTGAGGGGTGGGGGGCTTTTCCTTTTTCTTTTACTGTAAACAATTTTTCTTTTCTGTTTTAGCTTTTATTTATTAACAGAGAGAGAAAGGGAATTATTTGGTCAACTATTTCACTTAGGAAAAATTTGGGAGGAGTCCCATTAAATCCCTGGTGATTATAGACAGTGCCATAAATATTTTGGAGACCAGAATAATTCATTTGATATTTTTCATAAATAGGATAGCATTTAAAAATGCTGAATTGGTGCTGTTATAATTGCTAATGCCCATCTTTGCACAAAATTGATGTTGTGTTCCTTAACAAATAATTGTTATGGAAGTTTTGGCAAACGATGAACATTTTCCCAACAACTTTTGAGCAACTTCAAACTTCACTTGAATTTGAATTGACTAGAATTTGAAATGGGATATTGAACAAAGGTGATTAAGCACTGTTTTGGAAAATGATTAGCTTAATCAGAGATGGTTACTGTAGCATGACACTGGGGGTGTTACACTATGTTCCCTATTATTCGGCTCGGGTGTAAAGAGTGTACCTCTACGATTGTTAGAACTGGGTTCCCCAGATCTATACCTTAGACGGGTGAAGCCGAAAGCTAATGTTCTTAAGGAAATAATTGGTCGGTAAATAAACGATGGACTGTTTTTTTTTTGGAAAAAATATGGAATCGACTGCCTGTAATTCGGATACAAGCCTAGGCATGCATAATTTAGTATGTCAACCAAAGGAAAGGAACACAGAACGGAACTATTTTTCTTGGAAGATGTTTCTTATGTTAAATAGTAATATAACATAACTCCTTGAACACATTTTGTCTGTTCAAGCAATATGACCGGATTGCCTGGTTTCCAAAGATACTAAATGTTTCTTATTTAACATAGTATACGGAAACACTCCAACTTCTTGGTTCGGAGGTGGAAGCCGAAGGTCTGCAATGACAAAAAAATTTACATGTTCGGCAGAAGATAAGTTTGGTCATAAAGTACATTGATACATAGAATCGAACGACTACTCTCTTTCTACGCCATTTATAAGGCTATCTAGCTTACATTCTTCTTGCGAATATTTCACCTCTATCATTAGTTGGTCATATACCAAGTTTACAGGAATTTCCTTCCCATCCGGTCCCTGGGGTCCAACTCAGGCCATATGATTCGGATCGAGTTTAGTGTAGCGTGTCTTCACCATGGCCCATGCCTCTGGCGCACCTTCCCGGCATGCGGACATCTTACATAGCTCGAAGCGACACCGAGCACCCTTGAATAGGTCCGCCAACCCATCCATACTTTCTAGAGAGGCATCGGATGGCCATAAGGCATTGGCCATATTCTTCATAGCTTTCCGGGCATGCTCGTGCAACTTTGACAGTTCTTTTAGAATGTCGCTTTGAAGCCCGAACACTTCCTCTTCTTGGCAGCCGGTTAACAGACCTATATGAACCATATTATAACATTCCGTATTACTATATCAGTACTCCGGATGGTTCAAGAGTCATACTAAATATGCCGCCCTTCAACTTTTTGTTCTCTTGTTGCGCATCCAAGACTTGAGCCTTTAAGCTCTTTATCTCTTCGGCTTGCTTCTACATTTCCTCTTCCAGTTTTTTATTTTTTCTCGGTCATTGGGGCACTCTTCATTTCTGCAAGGTCTGTGACAGCGGAATTTAGCTGTGTCCGGCTTGTCTCGAGTTCCTGAGAGAATGCACTGTTCTTCTCCTTGAGGACCTGCGGTCATAAGCGATCCTCAAATCGGTTAGTTCCTACTGCTTTAAGTCTCGGGGGCTACTGGTATCTATATATTAAAGTTGCATAAATTTTCACTTGTATATCCTTCGAGAACAGGCGAGTAACTCCAGTAATTCCATCTTGGGCAGCTAGGATATACGCGTCCACAGTGCCGAGAGCGGTAAATTCTTGCTCAGAAAAGGCCGGGGCGTGCAGGGTCTCTTTTAGGCCACGGTGATTCATTGCGCTCTCCACCTCAGAATTAGTGATGGACACTTCATCCGGATCTTCATGAGGTAGATGAGACAACGCCACCCTCGTATGCGCCCCCGTCCTAGTTGACAAGTTCAGCACCGGATTGGATGCGGCTCGGCTTGCTGGGATCTTTGGTACGGTTCACCGTATACCTCTCCTAAAAATTGCGATTTGGCTTTATGCCTAAAAATGAAGTAACAAATATACCTATTTTGTGATGGAGCAGGCTCATCGGCGCTCCCGGTCCACCTCCGTTTCATGTGCTCACCCCGCGAAGGAGCCGTTTTTCTCTTGGCCGCCCGAGCTTGGGTACAGCTCGCTGAGCACCGATCCTGTGGAACACGGTCTAGTGCGGAGGGTAAGTTGAAGTGGAAGTATCTCTCTTTTTAAAATGATTTCCGAACACTTACCTTAACGAAAGGGTAGATGTCGGGGTAATCAACCACAATGGCTACCTCCAAGCCGTCAAGGCTCGCCTGATAATAAACTCCGTCTTCAAAGTCTACAAATATGTCCGGATCCTCATAGAATCTGGGGTCTTCATTGCGAGCATGGTCCTCTGGGGGGGGGGCAACGGATGTCTTCGACTACCTTCCCCCATGTCTATTTCAAAAGGCAGTCAGAGTATCCGGTTAATGCATCCCAATGATAAAGAAAAAGTGCCGATAAATGGCTAACTTGCCCATTCGATGGGGTTGTATATGGAAAAGCCTTCCCGACAATTTAAATGGGCGGAATCTTCTTCTTCCCCTTTATAAAGGTCGGCCAGCATGGCAGCCAATGCGGCTTGGTTATCCGGACCCTCTCTCCTATAGCGAGACGCATCGTCCTCCCTGTTGTAGTTCCATAAAGGGGCCACTCTGGATTGGAGAGACTGGATGCATCGCTTTATCGCAATGGCCATGACATCAACGATGGAGAGTCTGGAATGGGTCAGCAATCTGACCTTGCTGACCAGCCTCATCACCTCCACACTATCCTCTTGCTCAGGGGACTTGGGGCGCCAACTGAGTAGCTTCTTCAAGGGAGAACTGGAGAATTTGGGAAGTCCTGCCGAACTAGGTCCAGAAGGGGAACGTCCTCAATGTAGAACCATTTTGAAGACCATTCTTCGGACCCCCTCTTCGGAGTCCCGACTGGGTAACCGGATCCGGCTATGTGCCATACTACGGCGCCACCCACTTCAAATATAGACCCTCCGCCATGATGGCGGGGGACGAAATGAGCCTCGCAGCCTAAAAACAATTCGCACAGAGCGACAAAACCAGATATGTGCAGAATGAAACCTGGTGTGGGGTTGTGCAGCTAGATCCCATAGTACTACAATAGACCCCTAAGGAAGGGGTGGATCGGGAATCCTACGCCCCTCAAAAGGAATGAGATGAAGCACACCCTCTCCCCCTGGCTGGGGTTGGGGAAACTCTCCGCCAATGCACCATCGCCCGTAGAAGCCAATCCCGCCCGTACGGGGACTAGATCCGCGGGGGGAAGATATCCTTGCCTCTGGAGATGATTAAGCAAAAGATAGGATACAGAACAACTTCTCCAATTCCCCTCTTAAGGGCCATGAGGAGGCGAGGAGGAGCCAGGGGTGCTAGCCATGGTTTGAGCTTTTTTCGTAGTTTGCTCCATTGCTCTTTGGGCAATGTGGGATGGCGTTTGGGGATCTAACCTCACTATATAAATGCCACCCATGCCTATTAAAGGTTTAAAATGTAAAAAGGTTATGGACCATTCGCATTCGCTCAAAGCGTGTGGAAATCGAGGCGACGGCAGGAAGGAATTACAAAGACTGGACACAGAAGCCGATGCCGGACTATCATCAATCCGGAGTATGGTGGAGAACCCTCCTTGCAAAGCCTAAGACTTAAAATGTGCATACTACATATTCATTGAAGGCAAATTCGGGGGCTACTGAGGGAGTCCTGGATTCGGGGGTTCTCAAGTGTCTGGCCGAAGAATATGGGCCGGGTTGAATGGGCCTTAAAGATCAAGCTAAAGACCATCCTCGGTGTCCGGGTGGGACTCCTCCATGCGTGAACGTCAAGATTAGAGTCTGGGTGTACTGTTTCCTTCCCTTGTGAACCAACCTTGTATAACCCCTAGGTCCCTCAGGTGTGTATATAAATCAGAGGATTTAGTCCGTAGAGGCTATCATCATTACCATTATCGGAATATTCATATGCTAGACATCTAGGGTTTAGCCACCACGATGTCGAGGTAGATCAACTCTTGTAACCTCTATACTCTTTGAATATAATCAAGCAGGAGTAGGGTTTTACCTCCTTTAAGACGGCCCGAACCTGGGTAAACATTGTGTCCTTTTGCTCATTGTTACCATCGATCCTTAGACGCACAGCTTGGCCCCCCCTACCCGAGATGTGTTGGTTTCGACACAGACAAAGGGGGCATCTCACCAAGGTGTATTGTAAGACTGACCAAGAAGAAGAACCACCTTGGTCGTATAAGCTCTCTTGTTTGTTGGGTCAAAGTCATGCATTGACGTTCCACACGCAGCCCCACAATATAGGCTAGCTTGTCACCGATAACCACGCGAGGGAGTGCCTGAAGATAACCACTGTGTGCATGTGGCCCGAACATATGTATGAAGTGTCATGTGGTGTCTGAATACCCAATGCATAACTTTGATGTGTCCACGTGCTTTTGGAACCGGAAAGTCCCCACACGGAGCGAGGGTTCATGACGTGTAGTATACTATATATATATATATATATATATATATGTAGGGATTCATGTGTATGCGAGCCCTCGAACGTAGTTCTCGAATCTCACCATGATCGACGTACGACTATACGGTAATGCGAACCAAGAGAAGAAGAATCCACCCTGGTAACCTCTCTTGCGTTGTTGGTCGAAGTGATGGACGTCCATGCGGGCCCATAAATATATAGGCCGTCGATGATAACCAAGCGAGGGAGAGTGTCCAAAGACAACCACAACATGTATGTGCCTCAAACATACGTATGGACATGTGTGATGCATGAATATATGTTTGAATACCAAAAGTACAACATTTTGATGTGGCGCATGCATGCGTCGAAAAACACATAGTCCCCACACAGATCTGGTTCATGATGCGTCGCATGCTCGCCCCCCAGCACTTCGACCCGGTGGGAGGGATTCGTGCATACGCATATGTGTAAAGTATAGTTGCATGTACCGAACCATACAAGATGAACCTACACTACAAAAAAAGACACATCCGTGACATTTTGGGCCAAACGAAAAAAAATTCTGTCATACTTATGACACTTCTATGATGATAATTGTGACCAAACCTGGTATCATCATAGATGTGGTGGGATCCTACTTCTATGACAAAAAATCATGACAGAAAATGGGTTTTTCGTCATGGGCGGGCCGGAGGCGCAGCTGCATGACATTCTTTGGGCCGTCCATGACGGAAAAACCCGTGGTAGAAGGGAGGGCGAGGAAAATATTGGGGAGTTCCCGGTTACGGTGGGTGGTCGGGGGCCGAGCGATGCGCGTTTCTCTCATACCGTACACGCATGGGTGCGAGGCGTTGGGCTCTAACTGAACCTGAGCGAGGCGTTGGGCTCTAACTGAACCTGAGCGATTGCACTAGCTACGTAGCTGAACCCGAGTGATTCCTTTGCTACTGCTGCTAACTGAAGCCGATCGATGCTGCCTCTCGATGAAAATTGAGCGTTGCTGGGGGGGTGGATGAACAGTGAGTGTTGCTGGGGGGTTTGGATGAACAGTTCCCAGTTGGGGTGGATGAACAGGACCCCGTGGTGTTGCCTCTTGATGAACAGGACCCCGATCGATCGAGCCGGTTGGGGCTGGATGAACAGGACCCCGTGGAGGGCTGGATGAACAGGACGAACCCGTGGAGGGCTGGTTGAATAGTAGCTAGTGGAGGGTTGGATGAATAGTAGCCCATGGAGGGGTGGTTGAATAGTAGCCCATGGAGAGGGCTGGTTGAACAGTAGCCGGTGGAGTAGCGTGTGGTGGAGGCTGGATGAACAAGAGCCCGTGGATGAATAGTCACAGGTGGAGGCTGGAGGAGGTTGACGGTGGATGAACAGTAGCCCGTGGAGGCTGGAGGAGGTCGACGGTGGAGATGAATAGTATCCTGTGGAGTCCCGTTTTGCGGTACGCCACACCCCTCCTGATGAACAGGACCCCCGTTTCAACCGTTGCTCTCCAACACAAGTCTGTTTCCTCCGTTTTGCGGTACGCCACACCCCTCCCGATCAATAGGACCCTGTTTCGACCGTAGGAGGTCCAACATAAATCCGTTTCCTCTGTTTTGTGGTACACTAGACCCCTCCCGATGAACAGGATCCCATTTCGAACGTGGCCAGTCGAACACAAGGCCGTGTCCTCCGTTCTGCGGTACGCCATGCCTCATTTCCATCGGCTGTTCCGTCCAAGCCCTCCCGATGAACATGATGATGCATTCCGTTCCGACCTAGCTAGTTGGCTCCCCATGAACACGACGACGACACACTTTCTCCGTTCCGACCCAGCCATGTACATGAGCCCTTGCCATACGTATGTGCGAGTAGGCGTTCAACACCCCGCCCGTATGTACGTATGTGGTAGTATTTACTTTCTTCCACCCTGCCCGTTGTATGCACGTCTATATGCTATGGGAGCGCCTCTACTGCGACACGTGTGCGCCTCTACAACGACATGTGCGCGCCTCTACATTGACCAGTATGTACGTACACGTTCACAACCAGAATGACAACGCTACGTATGCTTCGACCAGGTGGGTCCCAACTTTCAGGCACTTCCTTGCATGCGAAGATGTAGTTGGTGGGTCCCAACAGTCAGGGGGGCAAATCGTTGTTTTTGCCGGAACGCACTTCCTTGCGTGCGAAGATGTAGCTGGTGGGTCCCAGCAGTCAGGGGGAAATGTTTTTTTCGCGAAATACGGTGGCCCGTCTGGTGGGTCCCTGCTGTCAGGTGGAGGAATAATTATTTTGTGCGTGATAAGGAGGCACTTCCTTGCGGCCGCCGTGGACCTAGTTGTCAGCCTCTCCACGTACATTACTCTTCTAATGGAAGTCATTCCTTGACCATGTTGACCACGCCGCGCCAAGAGCACCAGGGCAGTGGACGACGGCGAGGCCTAGGAAGGGGACGACGCGGAGCCGGGGAAGACGCGGTAGTGGAAGCCCGTGCGGAGAGGAGTACGAGGGTTCACTGGTTCGGCTGCGGTGTGAGGCTGCCGTCACCGCAGGGCCTGGCTAGCGGTGGGAATAGTAGGGGCGATGAGGCCTCTGTGGCAGAGGCCACGGGAAGCAGGAGCATGCAGCATGACCGGCGCTACTTTGGGTGGCTGGAGCAAGAAGACCAGAGGTTGAAGAAGCACTATGGCCGTTGGATGGACATCGTATGGTCACTGGAGCTAGAATCGTTCATATTAACTAAGTTGACAAAGCCCTCCATCCCCGTCAACTTAGTAGGCCCACAAGTCAGCCTCCCACCAAGGTGGGTCCTAGCTAGCATGGGGAGTATTCATTTTTTTTGTGCGTAATAAGGAGGCACTTCCGGTGGGTCCGAGTTGACAACGGGGGGAATGTTTTTTTCGCGAAATACGGAGGCCCTTCCAGTGGGTCCCAACTGTCAGGTGGAGGAATCATTATTTTGCGCGTAATAAGGAGGCATTTCCTTGTGTGGGCCCCTACTGTCAGCCTCTTCCGATGGTTGTTGTTTGTTGACCATGTTGACCTCGCTGTGCCGAGAGCACAAACGCGGTGGACAAGGGAGAGGACCAGGAAGGGAACCACCCGGTCCTGGCGAAGCCACCATAGCGGATGCCCACACTGAGGGGAGTACGAGTGCCGACTGGTCGGCTGCGGGGAGAGGCTGACGTCGCCGGAAAATAACAGGATGTGTGGGTGGTTAGAGGGATGGCCTGGCGGCAGCACAGCTAGCCACGGGAGGGGGGAGCAGGCAGTCCTGCCAGTGCTGGTTTGGCAGCTAGAGCAGGAAGATCAGAGATTGAAGAAGGACAGTGACCGTTGGATGGACATCCAACAGTCACTATTGTGTGTTGACTAAGTTGACAAAGCCTTGCGTATGCGTCAAAAAAAATTTAGCACAGCGTCATCGTCAACCTAGTAGACCCAGAAGTCAGCCTCCAAATTTGTGGAAAATAGCATACAGCCCATTAGCCATTATTTTCAATAATTTACAGCCCATTTGCTAATTCTTAAGGATATTTGAAGCCCATATTCTTTTTATTAGCATTACAGACCATATATTCTGGGAACTGCTAAAAAAATCAACGAAATTTTGCATATTTCGGTGGGGTCCGAACTCTTTTAATCACGAAATTTTGAGTCACGTTAAAAATAATTTTTAACAAATTATATCAAAATAAAATTCAAAAAACAATTCTTCGCAAAAAAATGAATGAAATTTAGAATCTTAACTAGCACGATGCCCGTTCGTTGCACGGAACATGAAGATGCATTTGTATGAGTAGTTTATCTTGTGGGAGAAAAGATGATATTTCAATGTAATTGCCAATTGGCTTTAGTTTTTATAAGAGTAGAGAGTAGAGAAATCCTGAAAAAAATGATATTTTAATGCAATTGCCGGTTGGCTTTGGCTTAAAAATTTACAGCCCATTTCTTACAACTTATAGCCCATTTTCTGGGGAAGCCCATTTCTTACTACTTACATCCCTCCTTGTCTTGAAAGATTTGCAGCCCAGCAGGGCTGAGAAAAGCAAGTAGGCCTCAGTTTTGGTATTCTCCAAAAAAGACCTGGGCTAGCCATTTTCAGAAAGAAAAAATACCTGTGCAGTTGAGCTTCGTCTCTGAAACTAAAAAACAACTAGGCGAGCTGGTGGG
Source organism: Triticum aestivum (assembly GCF_018294505.1). NCBI lineage: Eukaryota > Viridiplantae > Streptophyta > Magnoliopsida > Poales > Poaceae > Triticum > Triticum aestivum. Next base: position 373,016,824 of record NC_057801.1, on the reverse strand, counting down.
TCCTTGGTGTTATACGCTCGTTGTGTAATTTCTCATTTATTGACTACATTGACAATGGCGTGGGACCTAGTTGTGAAACAATTAGGAGGAAGTATTTTTTTGGCTTGTAAAACGAGGCACCTACTTGCAAAATGCAATGACCCTGGTGCGTCCCTACTGTCAGCCTCTCCACGTACAGTCATCTCCTGATTCCTCTTGGTTGTTGACCATGTTGACAACGCCAGACGGCGGCAGGCGCAGCAAGCGAACCAAGGCGGAGAACGACGGTGAGGCCTCGGACGGGAACGAATAGCAGCCGTGGAAGATGCGGTATTGTAGTGGCAGGTGGATGGGAGTACGAGGTCAACAACATGCAACTCAAGCATACAAATGGTACAAAAAGCCCAAGGATTAATTGTTCATCAAATTTTTAGACAAAACCCAGATTGAACATGGCAGTAACATCTGACCCAATCACTCTTTTTTGCAGTCACAAACAAATGGATCGGTCTGATCCATAAAATCAACATCCTGTGCAAAAAAATTTATTTCAGGATGACTACAACTTGTTGTAAATAGAAGCCGAGCATGTTTAGAAGCCCATTTGTCCACCTGAAACTTCTTTTTTTGCTGTTCAACATGTCCGTCCGTGAGAAATCTCTTGCAGTAAAAATTAAGCCTCATGGACAATAGTAACCTTGCATTCAAGAGGAAGAATGTGACAAAGCTTCTATTTGCCGTGTTGGATGCGTATCCTTCCATCGTTATTGTCCTCAAACAAATGTCATAAGAACTGAGAAAATCATGGTGCTTATTACGCCACCGATTGGTTATATGTTTTGCTCCATGTGGTTCTGCCTAAGTAGACATGAAGATTGAAAACAGTTAAGGTCTGAAAAAGAGTATGTCGAAAGAAGGACAACTAAACAATTAATTCTAGTACAATATATATGGGCTTTTAATGTGCATGAAATCATCACCTCTATATATAAATTCTGCAGAGATCGAAAGCATCGCAGCAAGCCAATAATTATGTTCAGATCAAAACTAAACATTCTGATATATATGATCTTGACAGAATCCAGCAGCATTGATAGGCTATCAATGGATGAACTCTTCATTGAGCATATAACATAATATTAGTACCCAAAGTGTAATCCAAGATGATATAAAACTTATGCGCACAAATGAAAAATGCAGCTTATGATTACAAATGTGTAGATGATAATATACTCTACCTGAAAAAATGAGGAGCCAAACACCAACTCCCTGTGATCATTAAACGGGTCACGAATTACACCCAAAGTCTCTAGTTTGGGCGCAGAGACGATAGTTATTTCTGAAGGTCTATAAAAATTATCAAGGAGCAACCTTTGAAGTGAAGGGCATCTTCGATGATGAGCTGCTGTCCTTCAAAACAAACTCCAATGTTTTAAAGTGAGGCGACTTTATTTGTAGATAACTGATAAAGATTTCTATTCCCAAAACAATCAGCAAGCGCTCCATGGCAGGGCAACTGGAGTGGATGATGCTATGCAGTGAGGCCTCCGACAGATAAACCACCACAAGTGAAAGTTTTTTTTAGCAATGGGAGTCGAACCATTTGTACCAGATCGTCTGGTAGATGGCACCGGGAGAAGGTGGCGGTGTGGAGAGAGGAGGAAAACCGCGAGATGGATAATGGTGGTGTAGGCACAAATTCTTGGTGTGTTCGTGGTATGAAACTTTTGTGTTAATGGTACAACTCAAACTGCTGGAGTTTTCCGAATTCAGGGGATGTCAGCCAAGCGTCCACCGTGCCGTGTATGGACAGCAGGTAGCGTGTAGGGATGTAGAGGCATTGAATGGGGCCCTGCTGGTGAGAGGAGACGATGGCTCTAAGGAGATCAAATTCAGGAAGGACATATATCTGACGACAGTAGAGATTGAGGGGTGCAGTGTGCCATAGAAGGCGCCACCGAGTTGAGAGGACTTGTGTGCGTCAGCAATCCTTGGTGGGGAGAAGCGATATGATCTCCTCAAGGATGACGTCAGGGAGATCGCTGATGCGGTCCACCGGAGATTCTACCGGTTCCTCAGATCCAGGTGGGGGGGGGGCTCGCCGCTTCTCCCCGCGCTACTGTGTGCGGGATCTACAACCGGTGTCATCGTTGGCGGGAGCCTCATCTTCTTGTCACTGGGGCCGACTGACTCCATTTTCCTTGTGTGCGTCGCACCGAGCTCACGGGTTTGAGCAAAGTAGCCAGAGGCGAGCCTAGTGGCAGTGCGAGTGGGGAAGAAGGAGGGCTGGGGATTTCTATAGGAGTGGAAGAAGAGGAGCAAGCATTTTCTGTATGAGTGAGGAAGAAGGTGAGCGGGGGTTTTCTGGACGAGTGAGGAAGATTGGGGAGCGAGGGGAATTGGGGGAGATGGAAGCGGGAGAGCGATCTATTCGTGTTTATAAGGCCCGCTGCACTAACTACTCGCTTTTTGCCAAGAACGACTCTCTTCTTTTGCGTTGCTGCATTGGAGCTGGCGCATGGACTTGGCTGACTGGCCATGCATGCAGGATGCATGTGCCCGCCGGCCACTGCATGCGCCTGGTTTGTTACTAGGACAATTTAATAGGGTGGTTATGGAGTAACTTAAGGAGATTTATTTTCTCTGTGTGCATCTTCTTTTTTATTATTTTTTGAGTGAATCTATGTGCATCTTCTTGGTCTTAGCAATTGCCTCATGGGCCTAATAAACCCGGACGGAGGGACTATAAGTGGAAGCGAGGAGGAAGGAGGGTTTTTCTGGGATCGCCCCCTCTTCAAGAAATATGGGCTTCTCCTCGCAAAAAAAACAAATGGGCTTTAAGATAGATAGGCTTTTGTATCGGCCCAGTCGGCTAACCGTTTTTGTACTGGAGGGCCTTGTGCTAGAGGCAGCCCAAGACACTCTCCAGCTTATTGCCCATTGGAAATAAAAAAAAGAGACGCCTCCAGCTTATGGCTACTCATCGGTAACCTTTTTCAACTTGGCATCCACCAAATTAGGGGATGTGGTACTGGATGCAGACACTCACATTAAACTAAGCTTCAGAAGATACGGTATGCATACTAACATTCAGAAGAACAAAACTTCAGCATGTCTATGCATCTCAATGATTCACCATACTATAACCAATACAAAAATGTGAGAAGGTGTGGAAACAAAGAAAATCAGTCGATGCTTCTCTGAGCAAAGGGCCTCCCTGCGCACGCATTAATTTCCTCGGCATGCTTGTTTCTTCTCAATGTTGCGGACACTTTGAGCATGTTGGCAACTCCACGGCTAGCTAGCTGTCTCATCTTGCAATTGATGCTAACACATTTGCAGCAAACACATGAGGCAATAGAGATGACTCAACATGAGTCCATATTGTGCAGTCCCCCTGAAATCATCTTCATTGTCCTAAATCCGAAAAGTTAGGAAACCAGTAGCTATATTTAAATGGTGTTGCAAAACAGTAGCACATATCAATAGCTCGGCATGACAAAACACGATCATCTGGACGAAGGGGATACTGACCTGCCTGAGGAAGATTATATATAATTTCATAAGTCCTTGGTTGATTTCCACCTTCGGATGCACTTCTTGTTTGCTCCTCCACACATGATAGGATCGTTCAGCACTGCATTCAGCAAGTCAACGTACGAATAAGCTAATTGCATCTTGCGGTGGTCATTGTACCTAGTTACGAATGTAGGAATACCTGGAGCAGCATGAGGTTAGCTGACAGCAGGTAGATGCAGCCATATAAATTTTGTGCGGTGCTACCAAAATTGAGGTTTGTATGCCTTCCCGTTATGAGAATTCTTCTTGAAGTTGGTATAATGTGATGGCTTGTTCTTTGCATCAAACTTGCCTTTCCCCTGAGATTCGTTCTTGTTGTTTTGGGGCTGTTTGGGCTGGAAGTTCTTCTCGTGTACCATGTGGGCACTAGAAGCTCCCTCAGCCACCCGAGCACGTGTGTCTTTTTCTCTCGCCTTCTCTTCAAAATCAAGAGTGCTAATGAGATCCAAAACAGAAAACTCATGTCTCTTGTTTTTTAGAGAACTAGCAAAATCATTCCACGAAGGTGGAAGCTTGGCAATGATGGTCCCAGCAACAAATTTGTCCGGCAACACACACTTAAAGTACTCAAGTTCTTTAGGAGAGTGACTGTATCTCATGTGTCTTCTGAACAACAGAGCGCTCATCATTCATCTTGTAGTCACAGAATTGCTCCATGACGTACAACTTGTTGCCAGTGCCCGAGTGCCCAAACGTGGCCTCGAGTGCAGCCCACATGTCGTTGCTGCTTTCAAACGACATATATGACACCATAATAGAATCATCAAGAACACTCAGCAGGGCAGCTTTGAAGAGGGTATCTGATAACCCACAAGTATAGGGGATCACAACAGTTTTCGAGGGTAGAGTATTCAACCCAAATTTATTGATTCGACACAAGGGGAGCCAAAGAATGTTCTCAAGTATTAGCCTTTGAGTTGTCAATTCAACCACACCTGGAAAACTTAATATTTGCAGCAAAGTATTTAGTAGAAAAGTAATGTGGAAGTAACGGTAACAGTGGCAAAAGTAACAGTAGCAGTTTTGTAGTAATTGTAACAGTGGCAACGGTAAATTAACTAAGCAAAGATCAATATGTGAAGAGCTCGTAGGCATTGGATCAGTGATGGATAATTATGTCGGATGCGATTCCTCATGCAACAGTTATAACATAGGGTGACATAGAATTAGCTCCAGTTCATCAATGTAATGTAGGCATGTATTCCGAATATAGTCATACGTGCTTATGGAAAAGAACTTGCATGATATCTTTTGTCCTACCCTCCCATGGCAGCGGGGTCCTATTGGAAACTAAGGGATATTAAGGCCTCCTTTTAATAGAGTACCGGATCAAAGCATTAACACTTAGTGAGTACTTGAACTCCTCAAACGATGGTCATCACCGGGAGTGGTCCTGACCATTGTCACTTCGGGGTTGCCGGATCATAACACATAGTAGGTGACTATTGACTTGCAAGATAGGATCAAGAACTCACATATTTTCATGAAAACATAATAGGTTCAGATCTGAAATCTTGGCACTCGGGCCCTAGTGACAAGCATTAAGCATAGCAAAGTCATAGCAACATCAACCTTAGAACATAATGAATAGTAGGGATCAAACCCTAACAAAACTAACTCGATTACATGGTAAATCTCATCCAACCCATCACCTTCTAGCAAGCCTACAATGGAATTACTCACGCACGGCGGTGAGCATCATGAAATTGGTGATGGAGGATGGTTGATGATGACGACGACGATGGATTATCCTCTCTGGAGCCCCGAACGGACTCCAGATCAGCCCTCCCGAGAGAGATTAGGGCTTGGCGGCGGCTCCGTATCGTAAAATGCGATGAATCCTTCTCCCCCTTTTTTCTTCCTGAACATGAATATATGGAGTTGGAGTTGAGGTCGGTGGAGCATCAGGGGGCCCACGAGGCAGGGGGGCGTGCCCAGGGGGTAGGGTGCGCCCCCACCCTCGTGGATAGGGTTTGGGCCCCCTGGTCTTGATTCTTTCGCCAATATTTTTTATTAATTCCAAAACTATTCTCCGTGAAGTTTCAGGTCATTTCGAGAAGTTTTATTTCTGCACAAAAATAACACCATGGCAATTCTGCTAAAAACAGCGTCAGTCCGGGTTAGTTCCATTCAAATCATGCAAGTTAGAGTCCAAAACTAGGGCAAAAGTGTTTGGAAAAGTAGATACGTAGGAGACGTATCAACTCCCCCAAGCTTAAACCTTTGCTTGTCCTCAAGCAATTCAGTTGACAAACTGAAAGTGATAAAGAAAAGCTTTTACAAACTCGGTTTGCTCTTGTTGTTGTAAATATGTAGATCCATATTCACAATAACATTTAGGTCTCAACTAGCGAGCAATTATAATAAATCTCGGATGACAACACTTTCTCAAAATAATCATAATATGATATAACATGATGGTATCTCACTAGCCATTTCCGAGACCGCAAAACATAAATGCAGAGCACCCCTGAAGATCAAGGACTGACTAGACATTGTAATTCATGGTAAAAGAGATCCAGTCATACTCAATATAAATTAATAGTAATGGAAGCAAATGACATCGGTGCTCTCCAACTGGTGCTTTTTAATAAGAGGATGATGACTCAACATAGAAGTAAATAGATATGCCCTTCGCAGAGGGAAGTGGGGATTTGTAGAGGTGCCAGAGCTTGAGTTTGGAAACAAAGATAAATAATATTTTGGGTGGCATACTTTCATTGTCAACATAACAACCAAGAGATCTCGATATCTTACGTGCTACACACATTATAGGCGTTTCCCAAACAGAATGATAAAGTTTATACTCCCCCACCACCAACAAGCATCAATCCATGGCTTGCCCGAAACAACGGGTGCCTCCAACTAGCAACAATCCTGGGGGAGTTTTGTTTGCAATTATTTTGATTTGAGCCTGGGACTAGGCATCCCGGTTACCGGCCATTTTCTCGTGAGTGAGGAGCAGAGTCCACTCCTCGTGAGAATAACCCACCTAGCATGGAAGATATAGACAGCCCTAGTTGATACATGAGCTATTCGAGCATACAAAACATAATTTCATTTGAAGGTTTAGAGTTTGGCACATACAAATTTACTTGGAACGGCAGGTAGATAGCGCATATAGGAAGGTATGGTGGACTCATATGGAATAACTTTGGGATTTATGGAAGTGGATGCACAAGCAGTATTCCCTCTTAGTACAAGTGAAGGATAGAAAAAGACTGGGAAGCGACCAACTAGAGAGCGACAACAGTCATGAACATGCATTAAAATTAATGAACACTGAGTGCAAGCATGCGTAGGATATAAATCACCATGAACATAAATATCGTGGAGGCTATGTTGATTTTGTTTCAACTACATCCGTGAACATGTGCCAAGTCAAGCCACTCGAATCGTTCAAAGGAGGATACCACCCTATCATACCACATCACAACCATTTTAATAGCATGTTGGCACGCAAGGTAAACCATTATAAACTCCTAGCTAATTAAGCATGGCATGAGCAACTATAATTCTAATTTTCATTGCACACATGTTTCATTCATAATAGGCTGAAGAATGATGAACTAATCATATTTACAAAAACAAGATAGGTCGAGTTCATGCCAGCTTCTCTCATCTCAATCAGTCCATCATATATCATCATTATTGCCTTCTATTTGCACAACCGAATGGTGTGGATAATAATAATAGCGCACGTGCATTGGACTAAGCTGGAATCTGCAAGCATTCAATTCAAGGGAGAAGACAAAGTAATATGTGCTCTTGGTTAAATCAATAATAATGCATATGAGAGCCACTCAACATTTTCATCATGGTCTTCTCCTCTCGACCCCCAAAGGAAAGAAAAGAAATAAAACTATTTACACGGGAAGGCTCCCAACAAGCAAAAGAAGAACGAAAAATCTTTTTGGGTTTTCTTTTAATTACTATTACAAGCATGGAAAGTAGACTAGCTAATTTTTTTGGTTTTTCTTAAGGTTTTTGAAACACACAAGAAGAAGGCTTAGAAAGGAAAATAAACTAGCATGGATAGTACAATGAAAAAGTATGAGCACCGACAACTAGAATGAATGTGTGATCATAAATGTAATGTCGGTGATAAATACGTACTCCCCCAAGCTTAGGATTTTGGTCTAAGTTGGTCTATGGCCACGGCTGGCTTGGTGGATAAACAAAGTTGTAACTGGGGTCATACTGCCTGACGAGCTGCAGCTTGGAGGCGAGCTGCCTCCGTCCTCCTTTCATACTCGTTCGCCTCCTCCCTAGTTATAACATATCTCCTTTTTGCCTGAAAGTCAAAAAGGTAGGAGCAGGGAGGGCAATATGGACAGTGCGATGTCTGTCAAAGATTAGTCGGTATTGGAGGAACTGTTCATTCCTCTCAACAAACTGATGACGAACCATAACATCATAATCTAGATAAGCGGGAGGCAACTCCATATAATTTTCATGTATGGGTATCTCAAGAAAATTAGCCACACGGGTTGCATAAATCCCACCAAACAAGTCTCCACTTAAACTATTATTATGCAACCTACGTCCAACAATGGCCCCCAAGTTATATTGTTTATCTCCTAGCACAACACTCTTAAGAACACTAAGATCTGGAACACACATGTGACATGCCTCGTCCTTGCCATTTATGCATCTACCTATAAAGAGAGCAAAATAATGTATAGCAGGAAAATGAATGCTCCCTATGGTAGCTTGTGTTAGTTCTCTAGATCCCCCCACGGTGGTACTAGCAAGAAAATCTTTAAATTCAGATTTGCAAGGTTCACTAGCACTACCCCATTGCGGGAGTTTACAAGCAGTATTAAAATCTTCTAAGTCCATGGTATAAGGTTTATTATAAAGATCAAATAGGACTATGAGAGAATTGCGTGAAGATGTAAATTTGAACCTTCTCACAAAGGAATCAGTTAAGTGGTAATAGTGAGGGCACTTATCTAGCATGAAGCCCTCGAGTTCAGCATTTCGCACATATGTGTCAAATTCCTCCTTAATTCCTGCTTGGACCATGAAATCTTCTAATGACCATTCAAAAAGCCGCACTTGAGCTTCTCTTGGTAGTTCATGGTCCGGCTCACGTATTGCGGGCCTGGGTCCTTGCTTCCTTGAAGAACCACCTTGGTACATTTTCCTAAACATATTTCTTCCTCTGAAAAATTTCTGAAAATTTTAGTAACTCAAAATAAAAGTGAACCAAATTCAACAAAATTGATAGAAACTACTCTCACAAGTGCCTAGAGACTATATCATGCATTACAACTACTTTGGACCAAATAAATTTGACATGCAAGCTCAAGAACAGGGTCACTTAAGCAGCAAAAATTTGCAATGAATAAAGCACTAGAAAAAAAACTAATTGGTCCATTGGAGGAGTCACATATTGAAGAACAATCCCCCAAAGCAGTTTTGTGAGTGGAGCTTGGAGCAAGGAGATCGAAAGTGGCAGCAAGATGAGCTAGAACTCGAGTTTGAGCTATGTGGTGATTTTTTCTGGAGGAAGACGAAGTGTGTGGGTGCTGGAATAAGTGGAGAGGGGCCACGTGGGGCCCACGAGGCAGGTGGGCGTGCCCCAGGGGGTGGGCGCGCCCTGGACCCTCGTGGCCAGGTGGTTGCCCCCTCTGGTGTGTTCTCAGTGCCAATAATTCTTAAATATTCTAGAAAAAAACATATTTCATTTTCGGGACATTTGGAGAACTTTTATTTTCGGGGTATTTTTTATTGCAAGGATAATTCAGAAAACAGAAAGAAAATACTAATTTTGCTTTATTTAATCTAAATAACAGAAAGTAAAAGGAGGATACAGAGAGTTGTGCTTTCTAACTTCATCCATCTCATGCTCATCAAAAGGAATCCACTAAGAACGTTGATCAAGTCTTGTTAACAAACTCATTCCGAATCGCATGAAACCGGAGAATCTTCGAATACCACTAAGTTACCTCAACGGGGATATGTATGTCCCCAACAATAAGAATATCATATTTCTTCTTGACAGTAGTTAGAGGAAATTCAAAACCTCCAATAGTAATTGTTGAAAATTTTCCAATACAATTGATACTGTGGACTTGAGGTTGTTTCCTCGGAAAGTGTACCGTGTGCTCATTACCATTAACATGAAAAGTGACATTTCCTTTGTTGCAGTCAATAACAGCCCCTGCAGTATTCAAGAAGGGTCTACAAAGGATAATTGACATACTATCGTCCTCGGGAATATCAAGAATAAGAAAGTCCGTTAAAATAGTAACATTTGCAACCACAATAGGCACATCCTCAGAAATACTGACAGGTATAGCAGTTGATTTATCGGCCATCTGCAAAGATATTTCAGTAGGTGTCAACTTATTCAAATCAAGTCTACGATATAAAGAGAGAGGCATAATACTAACACCAGCTCCAAGATCACATAAATCAGTTTTGACATAGTTTCTTTTAATGGAGCATGGTATAGTTGGTGCTCCTGGATCTCCTAGTTTCTTTGGTATTCCACCCTTAAAAGTATAATTAGCAAGCATGGTGGAAATTTCAGCTTCCGGTATCTTTCTTTTATTTGTAACAATATCTTTCATGTACTTAGCATAAGGATTAATTTTAAGCATATCAGTCAAACGCATACGCAAAAAGATAGGTCTAATCATTTTAGCAAAGCGCTCAAAATCCTCATCATCCTTTTTCTTGGATGGTTTAGGAGGAAAAGGCATGGGTTTCTGAACCCATGGTTCTCTTTCTTTACCGTGCTTCCTAGCAACGAAGTCTGGGTTATCAAGATCAACAGCAGGTTCAATTTCTATGTCATTGTTATTGCTAGATTGAGCATCAACATGAACATCATCATTAACATCATCACTGGGTTCATGTTCATTACCAGATTGTGTTTCAGCATCAGAAATAGAAATATCATTGGGATTCTCAGGTGTGCCAACAATAGGTTCACTAGAAAAATGCAAAGTCCTATTATTTTTCTTCTTCTTCATTTTAGAAGGACTAGGTGCATCGACATTATTTCTCTAAGAATCTTGCTCAATTATCTTATGGTGGCCCTCAGGATACAAAGGATCCTGCATCATTCTACCACCTCTAGTCACAACTCTAACAACATTATCATTTTTCTTATTATTTAATTCATTGAGCAAATCATTTTGTGCTTTGAGCACTTGTTGTGCTTGAGTGGTAACCATGGAAGCATGTTTACTAATAAGTTCAAGTTCACCTTTAACTCTAGACATATAATCACTCAAGTGTTCAATCATACAAGCATTGTGTTTCAATTGTCTACCAACATAAGCATTGAAGTTTTCTTGTTTAAGAATAAAATTATCCAACTCATGCAAGCATTGACTAGCAGACCTATAATGAGGAATATAACCTTCATCAAAATATTGATAGAGTTTACCTTTACTACCTGTGTCGGGTTATCAGGACCATGTATTTCTTCAATAGGCGGTAAATTCTGAACATCTTCAGCTTTAATATCCTTTTTGTTCATAGATTTCTTTGCCTCTTGCATATCTTCAGGATTGAGAAATGGAATACCCCTTTTCTTCGGAGTTGGCTAAGGAGTTGGTTCACGAAGTGTCCAATTGTTTTCATTAGTCAACATATTATTTAATAACAATTCAGCTTGATCAACAGTTCTTTCCCTGAAAACACAACCAGTACAACTATCTAGGTGGTCTCTGGAAGCATCGGTTAGTCCATTATAAAATATATCAAGTATTTCATTTTTCTTGAGAGGATGATCAGGCAAGGCATTAAGTAATTGGAGAAGCCTCCCCCAAGCTTGTGGGAGACTCTCTTCTTCAGTTTGCACAAAATTATATATTTCCCTTAAAGCAGCTTGTTTCTTATGAGCGGGGAAATATTTAGCAGAAAAGTAATAATCATATCCTGGGGACTACGCACACAACCAGGATCAAGAGAATTAAACCATATTTTAGCATCACCCTTTAATGAGAATGGAAATAACTTAAGGATATAGTAGTAACAAAATTTTTCCATGTGAGTGAATAGGGTGGCTATATCATTCTATTTAGTAAGATGTGCCACAACAATTTCATATTCATAGCCATAAAAAGGATCAGATTCAACCAAAGTAATTATCTCAGGATCGACAGAGAAATCATAATCCTTATCAGTAATACAGATAGGTGAAGTAACAAAAGCAGGTTCATATTTCATTCTAGCATTCAGAGACTTTTCTTTCAGCTTAGCTAATAATTTCTTAAGATCAGATCTATCATTGCAAGAAAGAGCAGTTTCTTCATCCATAACATAACCCTCAGGCACAACAGGCAATTCATAGCTAGGGGGAGAATCTTCGTCATCACTTTCATCAGTATTATTAGTTTCAATAATTTCATTCTCTCTAGCCCTAGCAAGTTGTTCATCAAGAAATTCACCTAATGGCATAGTACTATCAAGCATAGAAGTAGTTTCAACATAAGCATCACGCATAGCAGAAGTGGCATCTTCAATAACATGCTACATATCAGAATTAATGGAAGAAGCAGGTTTAGGTGTCGCAAGTTTACTCAAAACAGAAGGAGAATCAAGTGCAGAGCTAGATGGCAGTTCCTTACCTCCCCTCGTAGTTGAGGGATAAATCTTGGTTTTCTTGTCTTTCAAGTTCCTCACAGTGATCAGCAGATATAAATCCCAAGTCACTCAAGAATAGAGCTATCCTCCCCAACAACGGTGCTAGAAAATAGTCTTGATAACCCACAACTATAGGGGATCACAATAGTTTTCGAGGGTAGATTATTCAACCCAAATTTATTGATTCGACACAAGGGGAGCCAAAGAATATTCTCAAGTATTAGAAGTTGAGTTGTCAATTCAACCACACCAAGAAAACTTAATATCTACAACAAAGTATTTAATAGCAAAGTAATATGGAAGTAACTGTAACAGTGGCAAAAGTAACGGTAGCAGTTTTGTAGTAATTGTAATGGTGGCAACGGTAAAGTAACTAAGCAAAGATCAATATGTGAAGAGCTCGTAGGCATTGGATCAGTGATGGATAATTATGTCGGATGCGATTCCTCACGCAACAGTTATAACATAGGGTGACACATTTAGAATATAATCATACGTGCTTATGGAAAAGAACTTGCATGACATCTTTTGTCCTACCTTCCCGTGGCAGCGGGGTCCTATTGGAAACTAAGGGATATTAAGGCCTTCTTTTAGTAGAGTACCGGACCAAAGTATCAACATTTAGTGAATACATGAACTCCTCAAACTATGGTCATCACCGGGTGTGGTCCTGATTATTGTCACTTCGGGGTTGCCGGATCAGAACACATAGTAGGTGACTATTGACTTGCAAGATAGGATCAAGAACTCACATATATTTATGAAAACATAATAGGTTCAGATCTGAAATCATGGAACTTGGGCCCTAGTGACAAGCATTAAGCATTGCAAAGTCAAAACAACATCAATATTAGAACATAATGAATACTAGGGATCAAACCCTAACAAAACTAACTCGATTACATGGTAAATCTCATCCAACCCATCACCGTCCAGCAAGCCTACAATGGAATTACTCACGCACGGCGGTGAGCATCATGAAATTGGTGATGGAGGATGGTTGATGATGACGACGGAGACAGATTCCCCTCTCCGGAGCCCCAAACAGACTCTAGATCAGCCCTCTCGAGATAGATTAGGGCTTGGCGGTGGCTCTGTATCATAAAACGCGATGAATCCTTCTCCCTCCCTTTTTTTCTCCCCGAATGTGAATATATGGAGTTGGAGTTGAGGTCGGTGGAGCATCAGGGGGCCCACGAGGCAGGGGGCGCACCCAGGGGGTAGGGCGCGCCCCCACCCTCATGGACAGGGTGTGGGCCCCCTGGTCTTGATTCTTTCGCCAATATTTTTAATTAATTCCAAAAATATTCTCTGTGAAGTTTCAGGTCATTCTGAGAACTTTTACTTATGCACAAAAATAACACCATGGCAATTCTGCTGAAAACAGCGTTAGTCCGGGTTAGTTCCATTCAAATCATGCAAGTTAGAGTCCAAAACAAGGGCAAAAGTTTTTCGAAAAGTAGATACGATGGAGACGTATCAGTATCCATGTTCTCAAAAGCTTCCTGCTATGTAGGATTAAGATCGCCCTTAGGTTTACCCTTAGTGGAATAATAGCAGTACATGATCTGAAACCAATATACTGCTCTTGTGCGCCACCTTTTATATTGCACCCCCTTAAAAGTAGGCGGCTTCAAAAGCGCAGCAAAACCACTCGGAGTAAATTGCCTATAATCAGGTTTTTGGATTGGATTGTTGAATATATGAGCAATTTACTATGAGATTAATCCGAATCAGCAGTAAATAGATCATGACAACAATTGCAAACATCAAAGTAATGATGCGGACTAAACCAGGAGGACAGAATCACATGCTGTACAGTGGGAGCAGAACCGCTATGGTTGATGTTGTCACTCATGTCGTTGATGAAGAGGTTACCGAGGTCGGGGAAGAAGGCTGTCGTTGAGGAATTCGTCGCTGGCAGCAGTCATAGGCGTGTGCTCCCCAAAAACCAGATCACCCCTCTCCCGTACAAGATCACATAAGGCAGGGTACGGAGGACTGCTGTCCCTTCTCGCGGTGCATGCCAGAAGGAGGGCTGGAGAATAATTGCATGGCGGCGCTAAGATCTGGAACTGTGCGAAACCATATGATACAGCGGCGGCTAGGGTACAGCATGTCAGGTAGGTCATGCGAGTAAGACCAAGTATAATAGTAGGCCTTTGGCCCCCAAACCCCACGTCCAAGTCAATAATAGCCCCACCAAGGTTTGTCTCAAAAAACAAAGTAATTAAGGCATCGGTTAGTCCCTTTAGTATAAATACTATATCATTAATAATGGCCCCACCTTTTGTCTCACAAAGTATGTTGGGGCTCCTGCTACAACAAGCTACAAGTTTACAATCCGCTTATCTTCTCTCTCCTCTTCTCTCTCCTTCAACTAAGCACAAATACTATATTTAAATCCTTATAGCCTGCTTATGTCATCTAATTGTAGTACTCGCTCTAAAGTTACTCTCCACTGTGTAGTTTGAAATGTCGGGCATGCAGCGGGCGGTGCCCTCAGTCGGCGCGCCGCTTCGACGGTGGAAGTAGTGAGAGGTCGCGTCGCCCTAACTTGCCATCAATGTGGAGCGGCGAGCTCAGCTGGCGCCAGGAAGGAAGCGCGCGCGGGAGGGGGGAGGGTTTTTTGTTGGGCCAAGAAGGTGAGAAGCCAACTTGGGATCGGTCCGGACGGGGAAATATCATGTGCTCCCATACTCACTAGTAGTTTCATGCATATGACACTAGTCTATGTTACTATTCCCTCCTTTCCGATTTATAGAGATGTTTAGAGTAACATAGTAATATGTTACAGTATAAGTTACTCCCCACTATGACCAGCCTTGGCCTCTCCCAGTGCTCCACCATGTATAGCTGCTAAGCCTGCCACGTAGGCATAAAATATGATGTGGCAAGTTAATTAAGAAGAGAGAGACTAGTTTGGTGACCGTAGGAAGAAATGGTGGAAAGACAGTTTTGAGTCTATAGCTAATTAAGTGAAGCAAGCTTAGCAACAATAAACTAAGCACCGATGCATTGAAGACTTGAGTTGCTAAGCCATTTAATGCACCTAGCACCTCATCTAAGCATATCTAAGCACTTAGCACTTAGCACCCCATTGACCGTGGACCTTGACGGTGTACGTCACCTTGTGTCTCATAAGTTTCCTCGTCATCATCTGAGTCCTAGAAGATCTCACCCACACCATCATTAGGCATGCAGCCACCTTGATAGACAACGTGCGCAGAAGGAGTAGAGGGAACTGGGGACGCACCACGTCGTGGGCACTCCTTACGTGCTCGTGTGCGTGCAGTGTGCGTGTTTTTCCATCGGTTGTAGCTCTAAGGCTGAGGCAGTCATTGTCTTCGTCTCCGACTAGTCGTTGAGCAACGACGGCAAAGAGGTGCTGCAAGAGATGCGTAGGCGCCATTGTGTGCGAGCTTCGCCGTAGTACGACGAACCGGATGTTGCCGCAGATGGTGCACGCCTCCATGCAGCGAGTATGTGCACATGCATGTGTTATTCACGTGCATTCTCCGGCCGAGTGTGTGTGCATGCATGTGTTGTGTACGTGCATTGTCTTCTCCATGATGTGCATGTATGTGCATGAGTTGGGTCGGATGGAGTTAGTGCATTGGCGTGTGTACATGCGTGGATGCATGCCTCCTATACATGTGTGGCTTGTTGCATGGTTATCAGTATAAACTATAAAACATCTTCAACTTAGCTTCCTGATATATCGTTTCTAGTGGTTACCGGAGAGTTCATGTTCTTTTATTTGTTTATAGGTGGGCAGGAGGCAAAAAATAGGGGAAAACACGCAAGGTTCCTTGCAGACGCTCCACCGCGAGGTTCCTTGCTCCTTCTCGGTCGTCGGGAATCTATGTTCTTCAAATCTTTTCTTTTACGTGAGCTTTGTTCATCCTTTTGCCAACACGCGAGACATCTAGCATCAAGGTGCATGTGTCATGCAAGAAAATGGAGATAATCAGATAAGCAATGCGTAAGTGAGTCATTCACTTTGATGGCACCTACTACGCAATATTTTTTCTCCTCGATGGCACGTGAATAGTGCATGTACTCAACGACGGAGCACGAGATGGTAGCCATGACATGGTCAGCTCTTTTTTGGAGAGAGTACGTACTAAATAACTTTGATGTGTCCCTTCAACTCGCAGAATGACGAGAAGCTTGATTACGCCTTATCCCTCGCCAACGTGTGCGCGGTGGCTCACAGCACGAGGAGAAACTTTTGCTTACAAGCGGTGGACATGCAGAAGTTCATTTGGTGTCAGATTGCCAGAAGTACTACTGTAGAACCATCTACTTTCGGAAGAGGCGAAGAACCAAGTGCAAGGTCACCTACTAACCTTAGGCTAGGCGTAGTGGGAGTAACATAAGTAGGGGTTGAGGGAGTCCTGGATTAGGGGGTATCCGGACAACCGGACTATATACATCGTCCGGACTATTGAAGCGTGAAGATACAAGACTCAAGACTCCGTCCCGTGTCCGGATGGAACTCTCCTTGGCGTGTAAGGAAAGCTTGGCGATCCGGATGTTGTATTTCCTTCCTTGTAACCGACTGCATGTAAACCCTAGCCCTCTCCGGTGTCTATATAAACCGGAGAGGTTGGTCCTTAGAAGGCCGATCACAATTACAATCATACCATCATAGGCTAGCTTCTAGGGTTTAGCCTCTACGATCTCGTGGTAGACCTACTCTTGTGCTACCCATACCTTCAATATTAATCAAGCAGGAAGTAGGGTTTTACCTCCATCGAGAGGGCCCGAACCTGGGTAAACATTGTGTCCCTTGCTTCCTGTTACCATCAGCCTAGAGGCACAGATCGGGACCCCCTACTCGAGATCCGCCAGTTTTGACACCGACATTGGTGCTTTCATTGAGAGTTCCTCTGTGTCCTCGCTACGAGGCTCGATGGCTCGTCTCGTTGTCAAGGACAACGTTACCTACCGGGGAGCTCTGGCTGTAGGCCAAACTCTCCGACTAGGCGGGTTTGTCATGGCCGCCCCATCGGCTGTCGCGCCGACGATGGCCTCTCGGGTCATCACGCATAACCTTCGCATCAATTCGGAACTCACCGAACAGATGGATCCGATAGAGCTCTCTTCTCTTAATGAGCCCTTGGATCGCATCGCTGCTTTGGGAGTCGCTACGGACTATGACTGGATCAGGCTCAAACCCGACCAAAGAGACATTAAATCCCCGCCGACCACCCACGAGATAGCGGTAGTGGAGGAACCACACAAGGATTATCCCTCTATTTTGAGGACGAATTATGTCCGGATCACCGAGCTCCCTGAGTCGGACACCAGCTCAAGGGAAGACATGACCCGGGTCCCGGACTTAGAATCGGGCATTGGGCCGGAGAAATTGGGCGGCCCCCTGGATCCCGAGCTGTCAAACTCGGAAACTCCCTTGCCCCTGGGTGCTAGATCGGATCCGAATTCGGATTCAGCTATTCCCGCCCACACGGACTTAAACCGTCTCTCTCGTATCAGGCAAGAGCCTCAGGAGACAGTGCATCATTACTGGGCCAGATTCCTCCTTGCTCTAAACAAGGTCAAGGACTGCCGCGAGGAGGACGTGGTCTCACTTTTCTGCAAAAACTGCACGAACAAAGGAATCCTTAATGCTATAAGTCGCCGTGACATAGTACACTTCACGGACTTGGCAACCATAGTACAGAAGTACTGTGCGATGGAAAGCGTCTGGAAAACCCAAACCAAATTCTAGGATAGTCCGGCTCTCACCAAAAGCTTTGTTTGAACTAAATGGGCGAACTCTTGTAAGTCGGCCGATCCAGTCCCCAAAAAACCAAAGCCCACCCCAGGGCGGGGAACCGTATTGGAAAGATGGCTCGATGGGCCATGTAGACTCCACAGCACTCCGGACACAACACCAACTCATAGCCTTAGGGCATGTTGGATACTCCGGCAGGTTGCAAAAAGTGGCGAGGATCTTCTTTCAAGCCATAAAGCAGAATAACATCCTGGCAACAAACACAATATGGTACTAACAGTCTTCGAGACTTTTGCCTCAAACAATAGGCGCAAGCGAGCTCATCAAAGCTCCGCTGAAATTTGCCATGTGGCCAAAATAAACCCCTGGAGCGACACTGTTATAACTTTCAATGCCAGTGACGAACCTCGATTCCAGACTGTCCGGGCACCGGCCGCTCTGGTCCTCATCCCAATCGTGGACGGATTTTTGCTCACTAAAGTACTCATGGACGGCGGAAGTGGATTAAACTTGATCTATGAAGAAACACTCAACAAGATGGAAATTGACAAAAGCCGTATTGAACAGAGCGGCACAACCTTCAGGGGAATTATCCCTACTCGGGAAGCGCGGTGTGCGGGAAAAATCACACTCGATGTGGTATTCGGCACCCCGGAGAATTATAGGTCCGAAGAAATCACATTCCAAGTGGCTCCTTTTAGCAGCGGATACCACGCCTGTCGGTGTCAAAACCGGTGGATCTCGGGTAGGGGGTCCGGAACTGTGCGTCTAGGCGGATGGTAACAGGAGACAAGGGACACGATGTTTTTACCCAGGTTCGGGCCCTCTCGATGGAGGTAAAACCCTACTCCTGCTTGATTAATATTGATGATATGGGTAGTACAAGAGTAGATCTACCACGAGATCGGAGTGGCTAAACCCGAGAATCTAGCCTATGGTATGATTGTTGTTTTTCCTACGGACTAAAACTCTCCGGTTTATATAGACACCGGAGAGGGCTAGGGTTACATAGAGTCGGTTACAATGGGAGGAGATCTTCATAGCGTATCGCCAAGCTTGCCTTCCACGCCAAGGAAAGTCCCATCCGGACACGGGACGGAGTCTTCAATCTTGTATCTTGATAGTCCGGAGTCCGGCCATCCGGACACCCCCTAATCCAGGACTCCCTCAGTAGCCCCTGAACCAGGCTTCAATGACGACAAGTCCGGCGCGCAAGTTGTCTTCGGCATTGCAAGGTGGGTTCCTCCTCCGAATATTTCATAGAAGATGTTGAACACCAGGGTAGTGTCCGGCTCTGCAAAATAAGTTCCACATTCCTTCGTAGAGAGAATAATATTTGTATTAATCGGATCTGCTGACGTATTCCGTGGCGTGACATCATGCCACAGCCAGGCTCTTTATTTATTTTATTGTTCCACCTCAGCGCGTTTAGCGAGGCGGTTTCCTTGGCACGTCTTGTCAAAGCAGAGATCGTGTCCCCTTATTCCGGGATTCTCATCAATACGGGTGTGGGTAACCCAACCGCGCCATTAACCGCGGCGCTTGGGGGATAGGCGAGTTTTTTATTAGGCCGGTGGGGGGCTCGTAGTTTTGGCCGCCCATATAAGGGGATAAGAACCCGCCCTTTCCATTCACGCCCTCTTCCTCCTCTGCTTATCCGTCCCTGCGCGCTCGAGCTCCAGCGCCCAAGCCCGCACTTCCCACCTCAACCTTCTCCAGCCATGTCAGGAGCGGGAGGTAGATGGATGGCCTCCTCCGTCACGGAGGGACAAATCAAAAACCTGAGGGAGGTCGCATACTTGTCTAACGACATCGCGCACCGGCTCCCGGATGCGGGGCAACTCACTCCCGCCCCCAGGCCCCATGAGAGGGTTGTTTTTCTTCCCCATTTCTTCCGCGGACTGGGTTTTCCTCTTCACCCGTTCGTCCGGGGGCTCATGTTTTACTATGGCCTGGACTTCCACGACCTGGTCCCGAACTTCATCCTCAATATCTCGGCGTTTATCGTCGTGTGCGAGGCCTTCTTCCGCATCCAGCCCCACTTTGGCCTATGGCTGAAGATCTTCAGCGTCAAGCCGAAGGTCAAGCAAGGCCGACAGGCGGAATGCGGAGGTGCCATGGTGGGCAAGATAGCTAACGTCACCTGGCTCGAGGGTGCCTTTGTGGAAACCATCAAAGGGTGGCAATCTGGGTGGTTTTATATTACCGAGCCGCGTGACCCTAAATGGGCAGCGGCCCCTGAATTTCGATCCGGCATCCCCACCCGGCTCACATCTTGGAAAGAGACGGGCCTATCGTGGGGCAATCCGGAAGAGGTGACCGAACTCCAAACCTGTGTCCGAGACCTGGTGGCCAAGAAGGTCAAACTTTTCAACGTGGTCCAGGTCATGCTCTTCCGCCGGATCCTCCCGTGTCAACGATGGGACTTCAATTTGTGGGAGTACGACCCGGCCCGGCACTAGACTCTCTCCCGGCTCTTCGAAACGAAGCACGAGGACGCCTGGAAGGTGCTTTTCAAAAGCTCCGAGGTCTCCCATCCCGTCACCGAGGATCGTGGGTTCTGCGCCAAACGTCAAGCCTCCAAAGTAAGCTTACCTTTAGTCCCTTATGGGATATCCGCATTTCATAGTGTGACCTTATGTGGGATCGAAACTCCCGTTGCTTTGATAGGATTGGAAGAGGACATCGGGATAGTTTGACTATCCGGCCCCTTTGCCCGAAGGCCCAGTAGACGCACACTTAGTGAAGCTACTGGTTCCGGCACCCCATGTGGTGCCGGAGAAGAAGGCCAAGGAGAAGGCCACGGGGACCCGAAGGAGTTCCCGGTGGCCGGTGTCGTCGGATTTGCCCGACGGCTCCAACGCGCCCTCTGCCTCCGAAGATGAGGAGGAGGAAGAAGAAGATGCCTCTCCCCCTCCAGCGGGGGGAGGAAAGAAGAGAAAGGCCGCCCCAACTGGGGAAGCCGGAGGGTCCAAGAAGTGGAAGCCCCTTCTGCCGGACTACGCCCCCGACACCGAAGACGGCGAGGAGGACTGGCCATCCAGGGTCGAGCCCCTGGCAAAGTCGTAAGTGTCCGGCTACCCGAATGAATTATTGCACTCCTTTATTATTTGATAGCTTCTAACACCGAAGCTAATCATGCAGTCCGCCCAGAGCTCAGCTCGGTGATTCGTCGAGCAGATCTCTGAATTCGTCGGATGTGAATAGCACTTCACTTCCGACGGCCTCCTCCCCTCTCCCTACAGACGATGCTGAGGCAGAGTCCCCTAGGGGACAAAACCAAGAGGAGGTGGTCCTGGAAGCACCGCAAGGCGACCTTCCGGACTCCCAGCCCAAAGGGGGTAAAGCCCTGAGGGATCTAAGTCCGGCCCTGGGCCGGACACTGCTCCGGAACCATCAGTGGTTCCAGAGCCCGACAGGCGGCGCCTTCATAAGAAGGGCAAGTCCGAGACACCGGCGACTTCCGTCCACCCGGAGGCGCCGGACAATTTGCTGGAGGCGCTCAACGGCGCCTCTATCGATGAAGAACCACCGCACTATTATGAGTGCGGTGATTCAGAAGGTTCAGTCCGCCAAGAGCAGGCTGGCGGAAGCCTGCACAAGCCTGTTAACGGGCTTTGAGGTATGTGTTCCAAAACATATATAAAAATGTTACCACATAGACGGTATCCCCTGATGCTTAGTTCGGTGTTCGGAAAGAAAAGCCGAACTGAGTATCTTAAAAGATATACGCAGGAGTCTAATAGAAATATGTCAATATGGGAATGCAGGCTGCGGTGCTGACCTCTGCCGCACTGACTGCGGAGGTCAATGCCTTGAAGGAAAGCCTCGAGCGGTCCGAGAGCGAGCTCGGCTGTGCCAAGAAGCAGCTCGAGGATAAAGAGGGTACGTAGTACCTCCTGTAAATGTATATAGAAATACATGGTTGCATAATAATAATAATAGGACCAACGTTAATGTTGCAAGAGCCACGACCGAGGTGGCGACCCTGAAAGAGGCGGTCTCCAAGGCCGAAAAGAGTGCGGCCTTGGAGCGCGCCGAGCGAGAGAAGCAGGAGGCGCGGGTGGCGGAGGTGCGGCAAGAGCTCCAGGCTCTCGTGGAAAAACACGAGAGTTTGGAGTGTAACTCGAAGACTCGAGAGTCCGAGCTTGCCTTGGTTCTTGAGAGTGCCAGGACCACTAAGGCCGAAGCCCAGAAGGCCCTGCAGGAGATCGAGGCGATGAAGAAGATAGCGGCGGGTAAGGCATTCTTTATGCAAAGCAAAAATATAAAAGTTAATTATCTGCTACTTACCCGAATCCGGAGCTCTCCAGGAGCGTTCGCTGATCTGCCCCATAGTGTGTCTGATGCCGCCGCATACTACCAAGTCGAAGAGGGGAGCTCGACGGAAAAAGTGTTCTGGTCTCAGTATGCTGAGGCCGAACATCCGGTGCCCCTGAGCGACCAGCTGAAGCAGCTGGTTGAGCTCCACAAGGTGGCCGAACAGGCCATGAAGGGCCTCATAGCTCGGCTATGGCCTGGAGAAGTCATGCCTGGGAGCTACTTCGGTCTGGTGTGGCGGATGGTGGACGCGTGTCCGTGGATTGAGGTCGTCAAGCGCTCCGTTTGAATTGAAGGTGCCCGTCGGGCCCTTGCCCATGCAAAGGTGCACTGGGGCAAGCTAGACGCGGAGAGGCTGTTGACGGACGCGCCACCGCCGAGCAAGGAGTATCGTACGCCCGAGATGTATTATAATGGCGTTCTGAAGGGTGCCCGCGGCATAGCGGATGAGTGCTCCAAAGATGTAATTTTTGAGTAAACTCGCATTTGTTATCCTGTAAGCTGAAGCTTTGTTCATATGCGTTTAAGCAACGCTTGTTGATTTAAAATATTACCTTCTGTGCGGCTGTTTATCAAATCTGAGAGATGCAAGTCGTCGGCTTCGACCCCCATGCCACAAGTGTTGGGGTGTTCGGGATAAACCTGAGCGCTCTTGTTCCCATTCTTGGGTCCGTCTAGGGAGGCGTTCAACACAACGAACCAGGCCGTCGGACTTATAATGCTTTATCACTCTCACTTAGACATAGAATTCTATGATTTTAAATTTTGGCGAAGCCCCTAGTATTCGGAAGACTGAGTTCGGGGCGCTATCCATGCCTAGGCCGGATAAGTCCGGTTCTTTGCTTTAAGCGGCATAAGTCTTTAAGGACTCGAAAAAACCTCGCGAAGAGCGACCGGTCTCTCGCACTATCATGATAGTCAGTTTTAGCTTTCTCTACTGAGGTGTTAACCCAGCTCAACTGGGGCACAATCGCAGTAGTTCTCCCAGCGCTACCTTAGCCAACAATGCGGAACGTAAGGTACCAAAACATGGGAGCCGGGCAAACCCAGCTATTGACCAAAGACATGATTCAGAGCCGATGCATATAGTGCTATAAGTTCGGGGTGCCGCACTTGTTAGTGTTCGGTCTTCTCACACCATGTTATGGGGTGTTGTAAGCCCCTGGTGTATTATCTGTACCAAAGTGTACGGTTGCATAGTGTCATGATTGAACATATTTGCATATAAAAATATATAAGTACAATAATAGGTAAGATCTATATATTGTTCATTAAAAAAAGGCTGCTGCGAAAGCAGAACGATACAAAGAGTGCGGTAAGCAAGAGATGGGAGTATTTGACATATTCCCCTTCAGGGGCAAGCTGCAGGATTGAAAGAGAAACAGGTATTAAACTCGTTATAGAGACCACCTTGACTTTTGACGTAGCTTGCTTCCTCCCTGGCTATTGCATCGTTGGTTCGGCGATAGTATTGCCAGACAGGCCTTCCGAATAGTTGGGTCCTGAAAGTGTGTGAAAAAAGGAAAACGGCGAAATAGGGAGCCCCCTAGTGCGGAAGCCGCATTCTGGGCGTGCCGTTGTTGTGCCCCTCCCCTTATGCCCATGATATCTCTAAGGCGTAATTATGTACGCGTGGTACCAGCATTGCCATTTGGCGGGGGCTGGGGTCGGGGCCGCACTGCTATGCTTGCTCGGAATGTGCCAGCCAGATTTGTTGTAGGTTACTTCGGGCTCCCTTCACATTGTCCGGACGTTTGGCGCCTTGTTGGAGAACTGCCTTGAGAGGCTACTATGTACTTCCGCCGCCACGGCCGCCGTGTGCTCCTCCATTCGGAGAGAGCGTTCGGTGTTTCCATTTACCGTGATGACTCCGCGAGGTCCTGGCATCTTAAGCTTGAGATATGCGTAGTGTGGCACCGCATTGAATTTTTCAAATGTGGTTCGTCCGAGCAGGGCGTGATAGCCGCTGCGGAATGGGACTATGTAAGATTAACTCCTCGCTCCGGAAGTTATCCGGTGATCCGAAGACCACCTCGAGTGTGACCGAGCCTATACAACTGGCTTCTACCCCTGGTATGACACCTTTGAAGGTTGTCTTTGTGGGTTTAATCCTTGAAGGATCGATGCCCATTTTTCGCACTGTGTCCTGGTAAAGAGGGTTCAGGCTACTGCCGCCGTCCATTAGGACTCTGGTAAGGTGAAATCCGTCGATTATTGGGTCTAGGACCAGTGCGGCGAATCCGCCGTGACGGATGCTGGTGGGATGGTCCCGTCGATCGAAAGTGATCGGGCAGGAGGACCAAGGGTTGAACTTTGGGGCGACTGGCTCCAGCGCATAGACGTCCTTGAGAGCACGCTTCCGCTCCCTTTTGGGGATGTGGGTTGCGTATATCATATTCACCGTCCGAACTTGCGGGGGAAATCCCTTCTGTCCTTTGTTGTTCCGCGGCCGGGGCCCCTCCTCGTCATCACTATGTAGCCCCTTGTCTCTGGTCTCGACGCTTATCTTGCCTGCCTGCTTGAACACCCAACAATCCCTGTTGGTGTGATTGGCTGGCTGTTCGGGGGTGCCGTGTATCTGGCACGAGCGATTAAGTATCCGGTCTAAGCTGGATGGGCCCTGAGGGTTTCGTTTGAATGGCTACTTCCGCTGACCCGGTTTAGAGCCTCTGAATTCGGCATTGACTGCCATATCTTCAGTATTGTCACCGTTAATGCGGCGCTTATGCTTGTTGCGGCGTGACCTGCCGTTGTTATCCTTGGTATCCGAATTGCCGGGGCTCTTGCTTATGTTATTGCTACGAGCTAGCCAGCTGTCTTCTCCCGCGCAGAAGCGGGTCATGAGTGTCGTGAGGGGTGCCATAGACTTCGGCTTTTCCTGTCCTAGGTGCCGGGCAAGCCATTCGTCTCGGATGTTGTGCCTGAAGGCTGCGAGGGCCTCGGGGTCCAGACAATTGACTATTTGGTTTTTCTTTGTCAGGAACCGTGTCCAGAATTGTCTGCCCGATTCCTCTGGTTGCTGGATTATGTGGCTTAGGTCATCGGCGTCTAGTGGTCGCACATATGTGCCCTAGAAGTTGTCAAGGAATGCGGATTCTAGGTCCTCCCAACAACTGATTGACTCTGCTGGCAGGCTATTAAGCCAATGTCGTGCTGGTCCTTTAAGCTTGAGCGGGAGGTATTTGATGGCGTGTAGATCATCGCCACATGCCATGTGGATGTGAAGGAGATAATCCTCGATCCATACCGCATGATCTGTTGTGCCATCGTATGATTCGATATTTACGGGTTTGAAGCCCGCGGGGATTTGATGATCCATTACTTCATCTGTGAAGCATAGTGGGTGTGCGGCGCCCCTATACTGAGCTATATCGCGTAGCAGCTCGGACGAGCTTGGTCTGTTGTATTCGGCCGGGCCATACTTATTATGTCCGGCGTGATGGCTAGCGTCACGTGAAGCAGGGCGCCCATGCGATCCGTAGATCGATCTTGTTTGCCTTGCCTTATTCTCCAAGATGTCTCGCAGGTCCGTTGCGTCTCCCCGTACTCTGGTATGTTTTGAGCGGTGTCGGGGTGCGGCTTGGGTTGAGGGCCTGAAGGCCTCTCTATCGCGGCCACGGGGTGGCCGATCGGGCGGATCGTACGCTGGTAATGTAGGTTTAGTTGCTTCCTCCTCAAGTTGGGGAAGCAGCATGCGCTTCGGGTAGCTCTTGGATGGGCGTTCTAGTTTATACTCTTCGGCCGCCAGGACTTCGGTCCACCTGTCGGCTAGCAAGTCTTGGTCAGCTCTAAGCTGCTGTTGTTTCTTCTTGAGGCAGCTTGTCGTGGCTACGAGTCTGCATTTGAAACGCTCTTGCTCGACAGGATCCTCTGGCACGACGAATTCATCGTCGTCGAGGCTTGCCTCGTCTTCGGAGGGAGGCATGTAATTGTTGTCCTCATCCTCTTTGTCGGCCGCTCTCTCACGAGGGCTGGCTCCTCCATTCTCCTGCACTGAATCCTGCTGGAGGGGGTTGTCTTCGGCATTGTCAGGTGTATTGTTATCTCCGGTGCTGGAATCGCCGTTTTTGCTTTGGCGGGACTTAGAGCGGCGCCGCTGACGTCGGCGCTTGGGTTGCTTCTTGGAGGGGTCATCCTCCGTTTTCTCCTCATCATCCCCCGCTTTAGGGGTGTCCACCATGTATATGTCATATGACGAGGTGGCTTTCCAGTTCCCTATAGGCACTGGTTCTTTATCGTGTCCTTCATCAGCGTCCATGCCGTTGATGTCTTCAGAGTCGAAGTCGAGCATGTCGGTTAAATCGTCGACAGTGGCTACAAAGTGGGTGGTGGGTGGGCTACGAATTTCTTCGTCGTCCGTATCCCAACCGTGTTGGCCATAGTACGGCCAAGGCTCTCCTGACAAAGAGAGGGACTGTAATGAATTCAGGATGTTGCCGAAAGGTGAGTGCTGAAAGACATCCACGGCGGTGAACTCCATGACCGGAGCCCAATCGGGCTTAATCGGAAGAGGTGCGGGGTTTACGGAGTCTGGATCGGAGTCTGGCACCTTGGAGTCACGGGCCTTGCGAGGGACTAAGCTGGTATCTGGCTCTATCGCCGTAGAGATTGCAGTTTCTGGGGTGGCGTCTAACCGTCCGTCCCCGATTGGTGTAGTGGGCTCCGAGTTAATGGTCGGAGCGGACACCGGAGCGACGCTCAGGGCGCTGTCCTATGACAGAGCTAAATCGTGCCCATCATGACAGTGCAGCGCGCCCGGTTGTGGCTCGAATCCGTCAAAGATCAAGTCCCCGCGGATGTCGGACGTGTAGTTCAAGCTTCCAAACCTGACCTGATGGCCAGGGGCGTAGCTCTCGATCTGCTCCAGATGGCCGAACGAGTCAGCCCGTAGTGCGAAGCTGCCGAATATGAAGATCTGTCCGGGGAGAAAAGTCTCATCCCGGACTGCATCGCGATTGATGAGCGAAGAAGCCATCGGGCCTAAAAGGCGATGACTGTCGGGGAAGCTGATCCACGAACACCTATGGGGCCGGCGGACCGGGCCCCTTTCGGTTCGGCGGGGGGCGGAGATCGCACGAAGAGCGGATCGAGGCGAAGCACACGAGTAGTTTACCCAGCTTCGGAGCTCTCCGGAGAGATAATACTCCTACTGTTGCTTGTCTGATTGTATTGAGTTCTTGCTCAGGAGCGCTGAGTGCTACAGTACACTCGAGCTGCTAACGAGACCGAGCATGAGTGTTTTCTGGTTTCGAACCCCCCTCTACGTTGCGCATGGGCCTCCTTTTATATGCTCAAGGGGTCACCGACAGGTGGCAAAGTAGACAAGGGTAAAAATGGAAAAAGAGGGGTGGTTGGTACAGCTACCTGTATAGTGTATCCTACCTAACCCTGACGGCAGGGGACAAAGGCATTAAATGCCTGTCTGCGTCGCCCAAACAATGCAAAAAGGGACCGTCAGGGACACCACCGCTTGCCACGATGGCGATCTTGTCAGCGTCGCATGCCACCACGCACCGCTGGCTGCACAGCCTCTCGCCACGCGCGCCTGGAAAGGCCCCCAGGGCGACACGTTGGTGGATGTGCTGGAGCGCGGGTACAGAGTGATTGCCTGCCGCGGCAAGCGCCTTGCCGCGGCCGTTGTCTTGCCGCGCCCGGAAGCTTGTCGCTCACCGGGCCTTGCGGGACGCGTGGCGCGTCGCGGCAAGTTCCTTGAGATGCCTTGGTTGGCCTTCCCAGCAAGCTCCTCTTGCCGGGGCCTTGTCTCCTTGGCTTGAAACTTTGTTCTTGAACGGCTCCAAAGGAACCGCGGAGGACCTTGGTGGTCACCCGGCAAGGCTTGCCGCGGGGCATTGCTACTGCCCGTGCACAAGTTCGGGATACTAGGGTACCCATACTCTAGTACACCGACAGGAGCCCCTGGGCCTGGGCCACACACGGTGCCGAGCGCTGTTGGGCCAGGCCCAAAACAGGGCACGGGCACACGCGGCCTGGGTCACGCCGTATCTTGCTCCATATCCACCGCGCCCTCCCCCAACGGCAGGCGTCGAATGCGGAGTCGTGGGAGAGAACGTGGGTGGTTTCTTTATTCGAAAGGACGAAACGTCCGCCCCCTCCCTCTTTATAAGCAGGGGAAACATGGGCAGTTCGCCTATCTCGCCGGTTGTTACTCCAACTTCACAAATCTCCGCCACTCCCCCCTTCTTCCCGAAGCTGAAAGGAAGCAGCGCTCCGCCCCCCATTGCCACCAGCACCACCAACGCCATCGATTTCCCCCACCACCTCCGCCATGGCTCCGAAAGCCGACAAGGGGAAGGGCGTGAAATCGGTCGAGGCGCAGGAGCTCGCGGCGCTGCGAAAGGAGCGGGCCATCTTCCCCCCTCAGCTTGCCGCAAAGGAGCTGAGGGAGTACTACTACCTCTTCTGGTCGACAGAGACGCGAGCGCATCCATGCACGAAGGTACTCCCGGCTGCCGCTTCGGAACTGGCCCCAAATGGCTATCCTTTCTTTGCGCTGTTCTTCTACTGCGGGCTCTGCCCACCCTTCTCTGAATTCTTCTGTGACATCATGAACACCTACGGGTTCCGCCTCCTTGACTTCACCCCCAACGCCGTTCTGACCATGGTAGTTTTCACACATCTATGCGAAAACTTTGTCGGAGTCCATCCAAACGTAGCCCTTTTTCGCCACTTCTTTATGCCACGAGTCGAGAGAGGAGAGCCTCTTGCCGGCGGGATTGCCTGGATCTCGAGAGTCGGCAAGAAGGAAGCTTATCTGGAGGGAGAGCTCCGCAGCAAGTGGGAGGAATGGAGAGCAGAGTGGTGCTGGATTGTCGAGGAGAACCCGCAGCCATTTACTGCCCTGCGCCAAGCCCCAATAGTGCATGGCAATGATTGGAGCAACATGGCCCCGGAAGACGACAGGCTGAAGATTGCCGTCACCCGGATCCTACGCCTCAGGCTTGCCGGGCTCACCATAGGCGCCGTTGGCGCAGATTTTCTTCGCCGCCGCATCGCCCCCTTGCAGGAGAGGAGGAGACCCGCCTAGGAGTTCCAGAACTCGGCGGATATCATGAGGGTGCGCCCGGGCCTCAACTTCAACTTCACTGTCCTGGAGCTGGACGCGATGCTCCTGGAACTGTTCAAGCGTGATCCTCAACACCCATTCATGTTGCCGAGGGGTGTGGTTCCGTTGTGCAACAACTCCTCACTCGACCGCATCCGTGCAATGATGCTGCTGTGCGACTCGCATGGAATTGTCCCAACTTGGCAAGAGCCGGCAGACGCCGTCGTGCAGGAGTTCTTTGACGACTTGGTTGAAGTGCCGGTCCGCTCCGACGAGCAGAAGAGCCTCACCCGCGACACCATCGATGCGGAGATGCAGCGCATCGCCACCAGGCTGGAAGAGGCGGCGGCAGCCGCTGCCGCGGGTGAGTTTGGATTCACCGTGGAGGAGGCAGAGGCAGCAGAGGTGGCAAGCCTTGCCGAGCGCGAGGAGTTTGCCGGCGAGGAAGAGCTTGCCGGACCCGAGGATGAGTCGAGCGAGCCCGCCGAGGGAGAGCTTGTCGGGCCCAAACCTTCAGATAGCTTGCCGCAGGCGGAGCCCCCAGCTCCACCAAGAAGGCGTCTCCACAAGGCTGGAGAAGTAGCGGGGCGGCAAACGAGTCAACAGCCGCCGTGCCGCGCGACACGCTCTACCGCGACAAGCTCTGTTGCCGCAGGAGCGCCTCACGCCGCTGCGGCAACTGGGGCGGGGTCTTCCCGGTCCACCGCGACTGCCCCCACCAAGCAGGCAACGGAACCTACTCCTCCGCCTCGTCGCACCGGAGGCGAGCCGGACTTCGATCTCTCCGCGCTCAGCTCCGATGAGGAAGAAGAAGAGTAAGATTCCTTGTTGTTCTTGTAACTCTTCAATTTTGTTGTTTTGTCTTGTATCTGATTTGCTTCACTCTGAACCTATTCCTTTTCAGGACGCTAGCCCGGAGAGCGGCGAAGAGAGCCAAGGCCCCGATGATTTTCATCAAGGATGATCCCATTGCGACGGCAGAGGGCGTGCCCGAGACCACCTTGCCGGACCCGGCTACTATTCCCCAGAGCAGCCCCCAGCGCAGCCCTCCACGTAAGTATATGGTTTGCTTCTTGCTGACAGGCGCTCATGGGTGCTCTTTCTTTGCTGATATTTGATTGCTGGTTTGTGCAGGAGCAGAGCAGCCTCACCAGGAGTGCCCGGAGGCCGCTCCCGAAGTGCCATCTGCTTCGACTACACCGCCAAGGGAGGATTCCCCGGCAAGGGAGCGTTCTCTGGCAAGGGAGAATTCCCCGGCAAGGGACGGTTCTCCGGCAAGGGACAACACCAGTGACCCTCCGGTGGTTGAGACCACGACTGCAGATCCCAGCACAGGTAACCCTTTTGCTTGAAAACTTCCCTTGGGTTCTTCTTCTCCTGATTTTCTTTCTGAGTATTTGCTTGACTTTTCTCCTTTGTTCCGTTTGTCAGATCCATCTGCCACGGAGCGGATGGAGACCAAGGTCGCTGGTGAGAAGAACGCGCACAGCAACACCGACGACGCCGTTGCCACCGAAGGAGAGGCCGGTGCTGATGATCCCGCCGGCGAAGAGGCCGCCAAAGCTGCCGCCGCAAAAGCTGGCGAGGGATCCGGCGATCGCACTGACAGCCCCGAGGCCGCAGGAGCGCCAAGCGCTGCGCCGACCGCCGATCCCTCCGCCGCTGCTATAGAGCCAGGCTCCGAAGAGCCCCAGCCCGGCGCCTACTTGAAGGCCGGCGATGGCATCTTCATCAAGCTCCCCTGGGCGTCAAGCTCCAGGGCGCCGGTCGAAGGAGAGATTTTGGATGGAGAAGTGCTCGCCTCCGCTGGGCTGACGTTGGTCGACGCGCCAAGCAGCAGCAGCGACGTGCCTGAGGAGGAGGGGCTGCTGCGGAAGCTACTGTCGCTCTACCGCGCCCGACAAGCCAAGCTGGCATCCCGAGAAGCACTCGTCGCGAAGGCGGGAGTGGATATCGAGAAGCGCGTGGAGGAGCTCCGGGGTCTCAGGCAGGAAGCTCTCCGGTCCCTGGCGGAGGAGCGGGAGCAACTTCTTGAGGAGCAGAAAGCCTTCCTCCTCGAGAAGGCTGAAGTTGAAGAGAAGCAACGGCTTGTCGCCGAAAATCTATTTGCGCAGGAAGGAGAGTTAGCGCAGCGCAAGGTCAACCTTGACAGCCACGAGGAGGAGCTTGCCGCGCGCGAGCAAGCAATTGGCGGGGCTCTCAAGGAGGCAAAGGATGATGCCGGAGCTGCCGAGGCCGCCAAGAAGGAGATGGAGACGAAAGTGGCGCAGCTGGAAGCCGATCTCAAGGCGAGCGGCGAGGAGCTTGCCGCGCTCAAGCGTGAGCGCGAGAAGGATGCTGCCACTCATGGTGAGCTGCAGGGCCTTCTTGCTGAGAGGAGCAAGGAGCTCAGCGCCGCCAAGGATTCCAATGCAGATCTCGAGTTGAAGCTGGCTACTTTGACTCAGACGCTGGACGGCGCCAGGGAGCGGGAGGTGGCCTTGTCGGAGAAGATCAAGGCCGACGAGGCGCTGCAGGCTAGTGCTGCTGCCGCCCATGATACTTTTAGGGAGACTGTGGAGCACTGGACCGACGGTCTTGTGAATGTTGCCGCAGCCATCGACGGGGAGCTGGCGCAGCTGGGGATGGAGGATCTCGGGTACTCCTCCGATGAGCACCTCCAACCCAGCGCCAAGCTCAGCTTGTTCTTCAAAGGCGTGGCGACGGCCCTCCAGCGACTCCGGGAGAAGATCCCTAAGCAGCTGGCTGACGAGTCGCGCAAGATCTGCGCGGGAGTTCTTCAAAAGGTGCTGGTGAAGGTGGCCTTCCGCAACCCAGGCCTCAACCTCAGCAACGTCCTCAAATCCTTGCCGCCGGATGCTGATCTGGATGCGCTCAAGGCCCTTGTCGCACCCATTGTGGACAAGGTGAGCGAGATCAAGAGGGTTGAGGGCGATCGCGTAGATTAGGACGCCTGTTTTTTTCTTTTTCTTGTTGTTGTTGGTCATGTTATAAGAACAATCTGTTAGAGCTGCGACAAGCTATCTTGTAATATAACTCTATTTTGGGTAGATATTGCTGTGTTATTCCCTTTACTCGATTCCTTACTTTGTATGTTTTTCCCCTATGCTTTTAGGGAACTTGCCGGCGCAGGCACCTTAGCCGCGAGCGCTGAGTGCGGGACGTCAGCAGCCTGCTGGCGGTGCCGCTACCGGCAAGAAACCTTGTCGCAACTAGTCGCAGCCCACTTAAGTTGTTGAGCGGACTCGAAACAAAGTAAGGGTGCAACTAGCTACGAGTTGGTTCCTCTGCGCACAGGTTTTGCATACAAAGTACGGTCGTTCGAGGAAGATAACTTAAAAATTTAAAACTGATTGCTCAAACTTTGGCAACTTAGCTTTTCTGTCGTTTGCTTTCCGGTAAGGCAAAACTTCCTTGAACGATGCCTGGTCCACACCATTATCTTCTCCTTTCCCCCTGGCAAACTTGTGTGCGAGGGAACCTTCCTTTCCTTTTTGAGCAAAAGAAAGAAGAGAAAATAAAGATATTGAGCCTTATGGCTCGTTATTGCTTACCGGGGGAGGTGTTGCACAAAATGTCAGATAACGCATGCAAAAGTAAAGTAGATAGCATGATATTGACAAGATGTGCGGAGCACATGTGCTTTACTTATGCACGGGGTCTGCGCCCGGCTTTGTACAAAGGATTACATGCAACATCGGCAAGACTTGTACAAAAGGTGGTTGCCGGAACAGGTTCCGGCAACTGCGCCTTACGGGTAAAACTTACGAAGATGCTCAATGTTCCAGGAGTTGCTCACCGGACTGCCATCTTCGGTCTCAAGGCGGACAGCGCCAGGCCTAGTGACTCGTTTCACCCGGTAAGGGCCTTCCCACTTCGGCGTCGACTTGTTGGAATTCTTGGCGGACTGAACGCGCCGAAGAACAAGGTCGCCTTCCTCGAGACTTCTGGCGTTAACTTTGCGGCTATGGTAGCGGCGCAAAGCTTGCTGGTATCGAGCAGCTCATACAGCAGCCTGAAGACGGTCCTCCTCAAGGAGCAGCGCATCATCTTGTCGCAGCTCCTCTTGCTCAAGCTCATCATAAGCGAGCACTCGAGGTGACCCGTATACGAGTTCCGTGGGGAGAACTGCCTGTGCTCCATAGACTAGAGCGAAAGGTGTCTGGCCAGTGGCTCGATTTGGCGTCGTCCTGATCGACCAAAGAACCACCGGAAGCTCCTCAATCCAGTTCCTTCCGCACTTGCGCAGCCTGTCGAAAGTCCTGGTCTTGAGCCCGCGCAGCACTTCAGCATTTGCCCTCTCCGCTTGACCGTTGCTTCTCGGATGAGCAACAGAAGCGAAGCAGACCTTGGCGCCAAGATCTTGGACGTACTGCATGAAGGTGCGGCTCGTGAATTGCGTGCCGTTGTCGGTGATAATCCTGGTAGGGACCCCGAAGCGGCAAACAATCGACCTGAAGAACTTGACTGCTGACTGTGCTGTCACCTTCCTCACTGCTTCCACTTCCGGCCACTTTGTGAACTTGTCGATTGCAACATACAAGTACTCAAAGCCCCCGACAGGTCGGGGAAAGGGGCCGAGGATGTTGAGCCCCCAGACCGAAAATGGCCAGGATAAAGGGATCGTCTGGAGAGCATGAGCTGGCTGGTGTATCTGCTTGGAATGGAACTGGCATGCTTCACACTTGGTTACTTGTGCAGTTGCATCCTGGAGGGCTGTCGGCCAAAAGAAACCTTGCCGGAACGCTTTGCCGGCAAGTGCTCTTGCGCCAATGTGGTGACCACATATGCCTCCATGTATCTCTGCCAACAGCTCTTGTCCTTCTTCCCGACGAATACACTTCAATTTCACGCCGTTGAGTCTTCTTCTGTACAGTGTGCTCTCGACAAACTGGTACATACTTGACTGCCGGGCTACTCTTTCCGCTTCTTCTTGCTCTTCGGGAAGTTCTCCTGTCTAAAGGAAACGGACAATTTGTTGTGCCCATGCTGGAGCTTGCGGCTTGACAACAAGGACTAAAGGCACATCTGCTGCTGTGGGAACATCCGCTTCTACGGCGAGAACCTGTGGCTCTGCCGGAGCTTGATGTTCCCCGGTAAGCTTGCCGGAGCAAAACTTGTCGGGAGCGTCTGCTTCAACGGAACAAACCCTAAGGCTTGTCGGAGCAGACTGCTCCTCAGCATCCTTGGTGTTGATTTTGATGACCTTCTTGGCGGCGGCTTCGGGGAGCTCTGCCAGAAAATAGTCACCAGAAATCCACTTCCTCTTCTTGCTCTGTCCAGTTGATGGCGTTACAGATGGTTGAGTTAGCTTGAGCACAAAGATCCCTGGCTCCACAGGTAACTTAAGTGCGGCGCACTTCGACAGGCTATCAGCAATGTCATTCTGAGCTCTTGGAACATATTCCATCTGTAGGCCGTCAAAGTGCTCTTCTAGCTTTCTCACCTCATCAACGTAAGCTTCCATCAACGGACTCTGATAATTCTTGTTTACTTGGAGGACGACAAGTTGTGAGTCACCCCTGACAATGAGCTTCTTGATCCCAAGGTCCGCTGCGATCCTGAGACCGGCAAGCAAGCCTTCATACGCTGCTGTATTGTTCGTTGCTTGCTCCTTGGGAAAGTGCATCTGGACTACGTACTTGAGGTGCTCTCCGGTGGGTGCAACAAGTAGCACGCCTGCGCCGGCGCCTTGCAGCGAGAAGGCACCATCAAAGTACATCAGCCATTCTTTGCTTGCTTCCTCGACGGGGATGTTCGTTTCTGGAATTTCTTCATCTTGCATTGGTGTGCACTCTGCTATGAACTCTGCCAGTGCTCTGCTTTGGATAGTTGAGGTGCTCTCAAACTTGAGGCCAAAGCTTGACAATTCCAGTGCCCACTCGACAATCCTGCCTGTTGCTTCTGGATTTTGCAGTATCCTCTTCAGGGGAAAACGAGTGACGACTATGATCTCATGTGCTTGGAAGTAATGGCGCAGCTTTCTCGAGGCCATGAGAAGGCCGAAAAGCAATTTCTGCACACCAGAGTACCTTGATCTAGCTCCCTGCAGAAGGGAACTGACAAAGTAAACTGGGCGCTGCACCATTCTTTTCTGCATCTTGTCACGCTCCTGCGCAGATCCATCTTTGTCAGGACCAGAGCTTGCCGGTGAAGTCCCCTGCTTGTCGCTGGACACATCTGCCGTGGTTGCTGGCTCATTATCCGCCTCCCTCTCTGCTACTAACGCAGCACTAACCACTTGATTGGTTGCCGCTATATATAGCAGCAACTTCTCTTGTGGCTTAGGTGCGACAAGTGTTGGAGTGGAGGACAGGTATCTCTTTAAGTCCTGCAGCGCAGCCTCCGCCTCCGGAGTCCATTTCATTGGACCTGCCTTTTTCAATATTTTGAAAAACGGCAGGGCGCGCTCAGCAGACCTAGAGATAAACCTGCTGAGAGCAGCTACGCAACCGGCGAGTCTTCGTACATCCTTGACGCTCTTTGGTGCTTCAATCTGCTCAATGGCCTTGATCTTGTCGGGATTGGCTTCAATTCCCCGCTGAGACACAAAGAACCCAAGAAGCTTGCCGGAGGGAACTCCAAACACACACTTCTCGGGGTTAAGCTTGAGGTTGATCTTACGCAGATTTGCAAAGGTTTCGTCTAAATCTTGAATCAGAGTTGCCTTGTCCTTGCTCTTGACCACTATGTCATCCATGTAGGCCTCCACATATCTGTGCATTTGCGGCTCAAAAGCGTCTTGGACTACTCTTGCAAATGTTGAACCAGCATTCTTTAAACCGAAGGGCATCCGTACGAAACAGTATGTGCCACATGGGGTGATGAATGCGGTCTTCTCCTCATCCTCTTCTACCATGAAGATCTGATGGTATCCTGAGTATGCATCAAGAAATGAAAGCAAGTCACATCCGGCCGTGGAGTCAACAATGTGGTCGATGCGCGGCAAGGGAAATGGGTCTTTGGGACAAGCTTTATTGACATCTGTAAAGTCGATACAAAGCCTCCATTTCCCGTTTGCCTTACTCACGACTACAGGATTGGCCAACCACGTAGGATGGAGCACTCCTCTGACA
Source organism: Triticum aestivum (assembly GCF_018294505.1). NCBI lineage: Eukaryota > Viridiplantae > Streptophyta > Magnoliopsida > Poales > Poaceae > Triticum > Triticum aestivum. The sequence continues at coordinate 372,980,457 of NC_057801.1, read as the reverse complement.
AGGCCTGCTGCTTCCAATTTCTTGATTTCTTCTGCGATGAATTCTTGGCGCTCCACTGCCTGTTTCCTGACTTTCTACTTGACGGGCCGCGCATGAGGACAGACGGCAAGATGGTGCTCGATTACTTTCCTGGGAACACCGGGGATGTCAGACGGTTGCCACGCAAACACGTCGACGTTCGCCCGCAGGAAAGTAACGAGCGCGCTTTCCTATTTTGGGTCGAGAGTGGCACTGATGGTGAAGGTACCACCAGTGCCGTCCTCCTTGGCGGACACCTTCTTGGTCTCTGGTGGAGCTGCCATTGTCTTCTTACTCTTGCCGGTGGAGCTCGATGGTGCGTCCTCGACGGTAGCGCAGCACTCCGAAGAGGTGTGCTTGCCGGAGTGGGCATCAGAACTCTTGCTGGACTTGATCTTCTTCTTCGCCCCGGGAGCTTCAACGGCAAGTGACTTGCGATCTGTTGCTGCTGCTGCTTCTCGGTAGATCTTGTCGGCGCAGATAAGAGCATCCTTCTTGTCGCCAGGGACAGAGATGACACTTATCGGGCCTGGCATCTTCAGTATGTTGTATGCATAGTGAGAGGCTGCCATGAATTTGGCGAGTGCTGGACGGCCTAGTATCCCATTGTAAGGTAATGGAAAATCAGCAACGTCAAAAGTGACCCTCTCAGTCCTGAAGTTCAACTCGCTGCCAAATGTCACCGGCAACGTGATCTTTCCCTTCGTCTTGCTCCTTCCCAGATTGATTCCTTGGAATGAGCCGGTCTCTTCGAGCTCGCCATCAGGGATCTGGAGTTTCTGGAGTACCACGGAGGAGATCAGGTTCAAGCCGGCCCCGCCGTCAACTAGCATCTTAGTGACCTTGAGGTTGCGGATAGTTGGTGAAACCAACATCGGCAAGCACCCGACCACAGTTATGCGATCAGGGTGGTCCTCAATATCAAAGATGATAGGCGTGCTGGACCATTTCAGAGGCTTGCGTGACTCGATGGGTGGTTCTGCTGCATTGACTTCCCGCACCCACTGCTTGAGCTGGCGGTGTGAAGTATGCAGAGAAGCACCACCGTCAACGCAGAGGACCTCTGTGGCTTTCTGGAACTCCTGCTCATCGGTCTCGTCATCATCCATATCTTCATCATCGTCGTCATCTTCATCCTTGTTGCGGCTGCGGGGAGGTCTGTCTCCTTGCCGCTTCTTGGCCTTGCCGCGGCGTCCTCCTCGGCCAGGATGTTTCTTGCCAGCTCCTCCAGCACCTTCCTGGGCTTTCTCCTTGTCGTGTCGCTCGTATTCAGCCTTTTGCTGCTCTACAAGTTGCTCAACCTTCTTGCAGCTCTGGAGGTCACGGCCCTTGGTGCGGTGGATCTTGCAGTACTGCTTGTTGGAGCCGTCCTGCTTGTCGGCGACTGCCACAGCCTGGTAGTTGGTGCCTGCGGCAATCTCCTTGCCGGAGCTACCAGCTTTGGCTTTCTTGCCGGACTACTCAACGACTAGCACCTCTTTGGCTTTCTTTTTCCTGTTGTTCCGCCGCCGGCTTCTCTTTGCCGGGGCAGTCTCCTCACTATCAGATCCTCCTGCTCCTATATTCTCTCCGGGGAGTTTCCTCCCTTCCTCAGCACGTGCACACTTGTCGGCCAGGGCGTATAGCTCGCTGACGTCTCTGATCTTGCACATCGCCATCTCCTCCCGCATCTTGCGGTTTCGCACGTTCTGATGGAACGCGCTGATTACCGCGGCAGGGTGGACATCTGGGATGTTGTGCTGTACGCGGCTGAATCTCTGAATGTACTTGCGCTGGGGCTCTCCTTCCTTCTGGGAGAGCAGATGAAGATCGCTCTCTTGGCCATGAGGCTTGTGGCCGCCTGTAAAGGCGCCGACAAACTGATGGCATAGATCTGTCCAGGAGGATATGGAGTTTTCCGGCAAGTGCATGAGCCAGGATCTGACATTAGGTTTAAGCACCAGCGGGAAGTAGTTGGCAAGGATCTTGTCATCCCGTCCCCCGGCGGCTTGCACCGCGATGGTGTAGATGCTGAGGAACTCCGACGGATGTGACTTGCCGTCGTACTTCTCTGGCACGTCTGGCTTGAAATTCTTTGTGCTGGGCCACTGGACTTGCCGCAGCTCATGAGTGAACGCAGGGCAACCTACCGCGTACGACAAGTCGCCTGGTTCCCCTGGTGCATGCATATCGACAGGGGGCCCAGCGCGCTGGTCTGATTGACGTCGCGCTTCTCTTCGGTGCTCGATGCGAGTACGAGCGTCTTCTTGTTGTTGTTCGTGAAGAACTTGGCGCTGATCGCGACGAGCTCGTGGATCTGACGATGCGGTGGAGTCGCTGTCGAGGTTGATCCGGCGAGTCGGCGATCTTGGCCTTCGGGGTGGAGAGCGCATGGTGGTTGCACCCCCACCAGTTTCGTCGCCGTCGGCTCGTGCCTGGCGGTCCTGCCGCGGCAGCGATGCACTCGGCTGCCGTGGAGCGTTGCCGTTGGCGAAGCCGATGAGACTCTGAATGGTGTCCCTCCATCCGTCGATCTTGTCTTCCGTTGGAGGGTAATCCAGGAGCAGTTGAGCTCGCGCCAAAGCTTCTGCTGGAGTGGTGGGAGGTAGTGGCGAACGGTGCGAGGAGCGGGATATGCTCGGACTTCTAACTATGTTAGAAGGAGCAGTATCCCGTCCAGGCGACCGTGTCTCGCTCGTGTCAGCATGTTGGCGTGCATGCTGGTCTTGAGCACCCCGAGATCCACCAGCTCAATCTTGGCCCAACAGACGTATGGTACTGCGAGTACCATGACGCTGTCGGTCCTGCGCCTCCTAAGATGGGCGCGGAACATGTACGGACGCCGAGGTCTGCGCAGCCTTGTCCTTGGACCTGGCAGCGTTGTGAGCTCCCTCGTCGATGTCCGTTCTTCCGCCGGCGTCTGCCCCACCACTCGTTTGCTCCGGTGGCGGTGGGATCGACGTGGACGGAACAGCCGCCGCCGAAGTCTTCTTCTTCGGTGGCATGTCGATGAAGAAAATGAAGATCTAGCTCGTATGCACGCCGGATCGGGTTCACAGAACCTCGACGCCCCCTACCTGGCGCGCCAAAGATGTCGGGGAAGCTGATCCACGAACACCTATGGGGCTGGCGGACCGGGCCCCTTTTGGTTCGGCGGGGGGCGGAGATCGCACGAAGAGCGGATCGAGGCGAAGCACACGAGCAGTTTACCCAGCTTCGGAGCTCTCCGGAGAGATAATACTCCTACTGCTGCTTGTCTGATTGTATTGAGTTCTTGCTCAGGAGCGCTGAGTGCTACAGTACACTCGAGCTGCTAACGAGACCGAGCGTGAGTGTTTTCTGGTATCGAACCCCCCTCTACATTGCGCATGGGCCTCCTTTTATATGCTCAAGGGGTCACCGACAGGTGCCAAAGTAGACAAGGGTAAAAATGGAAAAAGAGGGGTGGTTGGTACAGCTACCTGTAGAGTGTATCCTACCTAACCCTGACGGTAGGGGACAAAGGCATTAAATGCCCGTCTGCGTCGCCCAAACAGTGCAAAAAGGGACCGTCAGGGACGCCACCGCTCGCCACGATGGAGATCTTGTCAGCGTCGCATGCCACCGCGCACCGCTGGCTGCACAGCCTCTCGCCACGCGCGCCTGGAAAGGCCCCCAGGGCGACACGTTGGTGGATGTGCTGGAGCGCGGGTACAGAGTGGTTGCCTACCGCGGCAAGCGCCTTGCCGCGGCCGTTGTCTTGCCGCGCCCGGAAGCTTGTCGCTCACCGGGCCTTGCCGAGACGCGTGGAGCATCGCGGCAAGTTCCTTGAGATGCCTTGGTTGGCCTTCCCGGCAAGCTCCTCTTGCCGGGGCCTTGTCTCCTTGGCTTGAATACTTTGTTCTTGAATGGCTCCAAAGGAACCGCGGAGGACCTTGGCGGTCACCCGACAAGCCTTGCCGCGTGGCGTTGCGACTGCCCGTGCACAAGTTCGGGATACTAGGGTACCCCTACTCTAGTACACCGACAACGACACAGAGGAACTCTCAATGAAAGCATCAATGTTGGTGTCGAAACCGGCGGATCTCGGGTAGGGGGTCCCGAACTGTGCGTCTAGGTGGATGGTAACAGGAGACAAGGGACACGATGTTTTTACCCAGGTTCGGGCCCTCTCGATGGAGGTAAAACCCTACTCCTGCTTGATTAATATTGATGATATGGGTAGTACAAGAGTAGATCTACCACGAGATCGGAGTGGCTAAACCCTAGAATCTAGCCTATGGTATGATTGTTGTTTTTCCTACGAACTAAAACTCTCCGGTTTATATAGACACCGGAGAGGGCTAGGGTTACACAGAGTCGGTTACAATGGGAGGAGATCTTCATAGCGTATCGCCAAGCTTGCCTTCCACGCCAAGGAAAGTCCCATCCGGACACGGGACGGAGTCTTCAATCTTGTATCTTCATAGTCCGGGAGTCCGGCCAAAGGTCATAGTCCGGCCATCCGGACACCCCCTAATCCAGGACTCCCTCAACGCCCTTCTAGGGCGGGACGCGTTTACAAGCTTTCAAGTTGTACCCCATTACGGGTACATGAAGCTTAAAATGCCCGGACCCAATGGAATCATCACTCTAGCCAGTGATCCGGACGTCGCACTTCGCGCCGAAAACAAAACTGCAGCACTAGCCCTGGAAGTATTATTCGAAGCCCTAGCAGCCGAAGAGTTAACAACACTGCGGGCCACCGTGGACAGGGATGACGTGATACTCGACAAGCGACCCAAGTCCACCTCATTTAAACCCACAGACAAGATAGTCAAATTCCAAGTCCATCCAACGGACCCCACGAAGACAGCTTCTATCGGGACACAGTTGAGCCCCGTGATGGACGCTGCACTGCAAGATTTCTTACGTGAGAATTGGGACATTTTCGCCTGGCACCCATCGGACATGCTGGGCATCCCACGCTGATTGGCCGAACGAAGCCTCAATATACTAAAAGGATACAAACCGGTCAAGCAGACTCTAAGACGGTTTTCAGAGCCCAAAAGGCAAGCCATGGGGGAAGAGCTAGCCAAGCTACTCAAGGCCGGATTCATCAGAGATATCAAGCATCCGGATTGGCTGGCAAATCTAGTAATGGTACCAAAGAAGGACAAATCCTGGCGCCTGTGTGTCGACTTTGAAGACCTCAACAAGGCTTGCCCCAAGGATCCTTTTCCCCTCCCTCGCATCGATCAAATCATCGATGCCACAACAGGACACGATTCACTGTGTTTCCTCGACGCATACTCTAGATACCATCAAATAAAGATGGAAGAGTCCGACCAAGCTGCAACAGCTTTCATAACGCCATATGGCCCTTTTTGCTTCAACACTATGCCTTTCAGGCTTAATAACGCCGGAGCAACCTACCAACGCATGATTCAAACATGCCTGGAAAAGCAAATCGGCAAAACAGTGGAGGCATATGTGGATGACGTGGTCATAAAAACAAGACACGTCGAAATCCTAATAGACGACTTGAGGCTTACATTCGACAACCTCCGGACATATGACATCAAGCTGAACCCGAAAAAATGCATTTTCGGTGTCCCCTCGGGGAAACTACTCGGCTTCATTGTTTTCAACAAAGGAATTGAAGCGAATCCGGCAAAGATCCGAGATCTATCACAGTTGGCTATACCAACAGACCTCAAGCACATCCAGAAACTTGCTGGATGCGTGGCTGCTCTAAGCCGCTTTATCTCCAGGTTAGGAGAAAATGCATTACCTCTTTACTGCATTCTTTGGCGCACCGAATACTTCGTGTGGACCGATGCAGCCGCGGCCGGACTGGATGAAATAAAGACCTTATTGGCCAGTAATCCAGTACTAACAGCGCCAAATATTGGCGAACCTATGCTGTTGTACATAGCTGCAACACATCAAGTTGTAAGCGCAGTGCTCATCATGGAACGAGGGGCTGACGGATACAAATTCCCGCTCCAGAAGCCGGTTTATTATGTATCCACGGTCCTAACCCCATGCAAATCCCGATACCCACACTATCAAAAAATAGCATACGCGGTCTTCACGGCATCCCGGAAGCTAGGACACTACTTTCAAGAGTGTTCGATTATGGTGGCCTCCGAAGTACCACTCGACGACATAATAAACAACCGCGACTCTACGGGCCGGATTGCCAAATGGGCCATTGAGCTCCTTCCGTTTGACATAACATACAAACCACGGCGGGCCATTAAATCGCAAGTATTGGCTGACTTTGTCACCGAATGGACAGAAGCCGAACTCCCTAAAGAGTACGACGCATACTCAAACTGGATCATGCACTTTGACGGCTCTAAAATGCTGGCCGGATTGGGAGCAGGGGTAGTCCCGGCGTCTCCCACCGGAGACACGGTCCAATACGTCCTCCAAATATTATACATAGACTCCAATAGTGCAGCCGAATATGAGGCTCTGTTACACGGTCTTCGGATGGCAGTCTCTATGGGCATTCAACGCCTAGAAGTGCGCGGGGATTCAAACCTCGCAATATCACAAATAAATGGAGACTTTGATGCCAAGGACCCGAAAATGGCGGCCTACCATAATGCCGTCCTCAAAATGTCAGCTCGGTTCGAGGGGCTCGAATTCCACCATGTGGCTCGAGAAAACAATCAAGCGACGGACGTCATCGCCCACATCGGCGCTAAACACGACCCTGTCCCACCTAATATATTCCTGGAAAGGTTGTTCAAGCCCTTCCTGATATGGGAAGGGGAGTCCGGCAATACTAGCACGGACCCGAATACACCCCCAGATTCTGAACTATCAGACATAATCGGAGGTTCTACCACCGAAATGACATCCTTGGCCCACGAAATCATGGCTGTAATTGCCCCGTGGACTGAGCCTTTCTTGGCCTTCCTAAATAGGCAGGAGCTCCCCGAAGACCATAATGAAGCACGCTGCATCGTCCGGTGCTCTAAAGCTTACAAAGTCTACGAAGGGGAACTCTACAATAAAAGTGCTACCGGAGTACTCCAAAGATGCATCTTCGAAGAGGAAGGGTGGCAGCTCTTGGCTGAAATCCATGCCGGACTGGACGGGCACCACGCCGTGGCTCGAGCACTAGTCAGCAAGGCCTTCCGTACAGGTTTCTATTGGCCAACGGCCCGAGCAGACGCACTGGACCTTGTCCAACATTGCATCGGTTGCCAACTCTTTGCCAATCAGAGTCATATGCCCCCTACCACTCTCCAAACAATCTCCATAACTTGGACCTTCTTGGTCTGGGGGCTGGATATGGTCGGACCTCTTAAAGGGGGAAGCCATAAGAAAAAATACTTATTGGTCATGGTGGACAAGTTCACCAAATGGATAGAAGCCAAACCAGTCAAAATGGCCGAATCCGGACCAGTAATAGACTTCATATCCGGGGTCGTACACCGATACGGTGTCCCCCACAGCATCATCACTGATAATGGCTCAAATTTCACAGCCGACAAAGTGAAAACTTGGTGCGAAAAAATGGGCATTAAGATTGATTACGCTTCCGTCTACCATCCCCAAACAAACGGCCAGGTAGAACGGGCAAATGGTCTCATCATGAGCGGCATCAAACCCAGACTAGTGCAATCCTTGACAGAGTCGGATACGCACTGGGTCGAAGAGCTCGACTCCATACTCTGGGGGCTGCGGACCACGCCGAATCGCACCACCGGATATACACCATTTTTTATGGTATACGACGCGGAAGTAGTACTACCCTGCAACATAATACATGATTCACCACGCGTACGCATGTACGAAGAGAAGGATGCCGAGTTAGATCGGCAGGATAACTTGGATGCCCTGGAGGAGGAGCGCGACATCGCAAAAGCCCGCTCCGCATTCTATCAGCAGTAGGGTCGATGATATCAAAGCAGAGAAGTGCGGGCCAAAAGCTACAATATTGGCGAGCTTGTTCTACGCCTACCGGAAAGAAGAAGGAAAAGCTCAAACCAAAGTGGGAAGGTCCCTTCGTCATCGACAAAGTTCTCACTGGAGGAGTGTACCGCTTACGTAATACATCCGATAACAGACTCGAGCCGAACCCATGGAACGCGGCCAGACTCCGGAGATTCTACGCCTAATGCCGAACACAGTGTTCGTCTCCTTACCCCTCCTTCTTAATTATGCTCCACCCATTTTCCTTTCTCGACCTTTTTCCTCTTCACACACAATATGCAATACAGTACGGACGCCCAGATCACTCCGGCCGTACTATGTGTGTAAGCAATACCTGGGGGCTTCCTATTCGGAAGCTAAACATAATTACTTTAAATGGCTTTTTGCCCATCACATATGCATTCTTTTTCCATATGTGCCTTTTCTTCATCATTATATGCATCGATATGACTTAAGATGTGGCCAAGCTGGGTTGCCTGGCTCTTGTATTTATGCCCTACGTTCCCGTTAATTTGGCTAGGGCATAAGGGGAGCACCTCTGCGATTGTTACTGCCGGTTCAGCCGGATGTGTAACTCAGACTGGGTGAAGCCGAAAGCTAGCGTCCTTAAGAGAATATTCGGTAGGTGAACAAAAGATGTACTCGTTTATTACAATGTCAATCCCCAGAAGTTTCTGTATCCTACGCCCTTGTTCGCAGTCCTGACATGTGCATCATTGCACGCGTACCCAGGAAAAGGAACCCCTAACGGAACTATTCTCCCTGGAAGATGTTTCTTACTATCCATGTAATATAACATAACTAGTTGGGTACTTGTCTGTTCAAGCACTTATGACCCCTATGCCTGGTGTCCATGCATACCCCGGTTCTGTATAACTGAGCGGGTATTCGGACACACCCCGGACTATAGGATCCAGGGGCTGAAGCAAAAAGGTCCGTCGTGATGAATGATTTTAATCCGGCTAGGGACTACTTTTGTCCATTGAATTACACAGTCACTTGGACTGACTATATTCCTCCTCTATACCATCCAACAGGCTATCTAGCTTACAATCCTGTTGAGAATACTTTGCGGCCAATGCTACCTGGTCATATACCAGACTCACGGGAATTTCTTGCCCATCTGGCCCCGCCGGTCCTACTTTGGCCATATGGTTCGGGTCCAGCTTGGTGTAGCGAGTCTTCACCATTGCCCAGGCTTCTCTTGCACCTTGCCGGCAGGCTGATACCTTCCACAATCGGAAGCGCCGCCGTGCTCCTTGAAGCATATCCACAAGCTCCCCCATGCCATTCGGCAGTAAGCTTGATGGCCACAAGGCCTGGCAACGCCCTGCATCACTTGTCGATCTCGCTTGTGCAGTTGTAAGAGGTCTTGTAGTAAATCGCCTGCAGATGAGGGCATCTCCTCCTCGGGGCGACCAGTTAACATTCCTACAAGCAAAATCCTTTCAATATGCTTCTGCGCCGAACTATACCATAGTTCGTCTTGGCACTTACCATAGATGTCGCGCCGAAGCCTTTTGTTCTCCTTCACGGAGTCCGCCAGCTGAGCGCAGACGTCTTTTAACTCCACGTCCAGCTGGACTTTGGCATCTTGAAGATTGTTCTTCTCCTTCCTAACTTGTGTAAGAATGCACTCGCCAGCCTTCAGCTGCCTTTTGAGATGTGACTCGTCATCTCTTACGCCCTCCGGATTCACCCCGGGATTGTCTGCAGAATTTCCTGTTAGACTTATCATATCAGCCATTTACTAATTGGTGCGTATTTGTACAACTGAGACAAATGTTACCAGATGAGGGTCTTTGGGATCCCAAGTCCTGCAATTCGGCTGGTGGAGGCGTGATTGTCAGGATCCCTGGATATAGTCCGGCTATTCCTTTTCCTGCCATGGCGCGAAGGGCGCTGTTATACTCCAAATACCATAATCGCAAGACAGGTTTTTTCCTTACCTCTGCAGCGACATGTCGACCCTTACCGCCTTCCTCTTGAGCCTGCCCGATTCGGACGCCCGTGGTCGACGAGTCCCTAGGGGCTCGGCCCCGCGCTCCGACCGTCATCTCTGCAAAAAATAAAACACGACACTTCAAGGGAAAGGCATGACATCTAAAGGGGGTCTTCTTCAGAGGATGGGGTTTTTCAGTTTGTCTTACACGCGACGTAGGTAGCAGACCGGGGTAGTCGGCAATAATGGCCACTGAGGCACCATCACAGCTCGCTTGATAAAATATCCCGTTGACAAGCTCTACGGTAATATCCGGATCCTCTTCGAGTCCTAGATCTAGGGCCCTTCCGGGGTCCTCTGGCTGCGGGGAGGGGCTGGAGATTCCTTCTACGGCCCTCCTTAGTTCCTGCTCGGAAATGTCGAAGCATATAATCTTAGCGGAGAACGCCACGATGAGTGGACCTGGGAAAGGAACAACGACTTACCCAGTTTGGGGGGTTATGCATGGAGAATCCGTCTCGCGGTTTGATGCGAAGGAATTCTTCCTCTTCCCCTTTGTACAAATTGCACAATATCTTTGCTAGAGCAGTGGCGGAGTCTGGACCCTTACGGCCACAGTGGGTGGCATCATCTTCCCCGTTGAAGTGCCACATGGGCTTCCCCCTATATTGAAGCGGTTGCACTCCCCGTATTATACATATTGCCATAACCTCGATTATCATCAGTCCGGATTTGGCCAGTAACTTTATCATGTTCATCAGGTAATGTATTTCCCTGGTATTCTCCTCTTGGGGGCCTTGGGGGTGCCAGCTTAGACGTGCCCTAGGCGGGGTGTTACTGAACTTGGGGAGACCTGTCCGGACTATATCTGCAAGGGGAACATCGTCAATATAAAACCACTCTGAAGGCCAGCTCTCTGGTGCCTTCTTAGGAGTGCCGGATAGGTATCCGGTCTCGGCAATGCGCCATACTTCGGCCCCGCCCACCTGACATAGGGATTCTCCCTGGTTGCGCGAGACAAGGCAGAACAGCTTCTTCCATAACCCGAAGTGAGCCTCGCAGCCTAGAAATAGCTCAAAAAGGGCAACGTACCCTACTATATGTAGTATAGAGGCAGGGGTAAAGTTGTCTAACTGGAGGCCATAGAACTCTAGGAACCCGCGAAGGAACGGGTGGATGGGAAACCCGATGCCCCTTAGCAGATGTGGGATGAGGCATATTCGCTCCTCTGGAGATGGATTGGGAGATCTCTCCGCTTGCTCCCCGCCATTATTGGTGGCTATTCCGGCTCGGACGGGGACCATGAACGCTGGTGGGAGAAACCCTTGGGTTTGTAACTCAATCAAACGGCTATGGGGAACTGAACACTCTTCCCAGTCCCCCGACTTGGAGCGAGGAGAGCGAGCAGAGGAGCTGCGACGATCGGCCATGTTGGGATGGTTTTCCGGAGCACTCTGTTGGGTGCTTGCTCGAGGGGGGAGAGTGAGGTTTGGATATGAGAATCCCCGTCTCTTCAAATAGGCGGTCAGACCGAAGGATTGAGGGTGGCAAATGCAAAAAATGCCCCAGCTCCTCGCATTCGCTCGACACTTGGAGAAGGTCATTATTGAGGCACTGAAGCTGAGGAGTACAACATTGATGGAGTGTCGGACACTGTTCATCGTAACAGGTACTTTGGAGTATTCGGAGATGGAACCCGCCCTGCAATGCCGAAGAAAAGACTGCGCGCCGGACTCATCGTCATTGAAGCCTGGTTCAGGGGCTACTGAGGGAGTCCTGGATTAGGGGGTATCCGGACAGCCGGACTATATACATCGTCCGGACTATTGAAGCGTGAAGACACAAGAATCAAGACTCCGTCCCGTGTCCGGATGGAACTCTCCTTGGCGTGGAAGGTAAGCTTGGCGATCCGGATGTTGTATTTCCTTCCTTGTAACCGACTCCATGTAAACCCTAGCCCTCTCTGGTGTCTATATAAACCGGAGAGGTTGGTCCTTAGAAGGCTGATCACAATTACAATCATACCATCATAGGCTAGCTTCTAGGGTTTAGCCTCTATGATCTCGTGGTAGATCTACTCTTGTACTACCCATATCTTCAATATTAATCAAGCAGGAAGTAGGGTTTTACCTCCATCGAGAGGGCCCGAACCTTGGTAAATATTGTGTCCCTTGCTTCCAGTTACCATCAGCCTAGACGCACAGATCGGGACCCGCTACCCGAGATCCGCCGGTTTTGACACCGACATTGGTGCTTTCATTGAGAGTTCCTCTGTGTCATCGCTGCAAGGCTTGATGGCGCCTTCAATCATCGTCAACAACACGGTCCAAGGTGAGACTTTTCTCCCCGGATAGATCTTCGTGTTCGGCGGCTTCGCACTACGGGCCAATTCGCTTGGCCACCTGGAGCAGATCGACAGCTACGCCCCTGGCCACCAGATCAGGTTCGGAAACCTGAATTACACGGCGGACATTCGCGGAGACTTGATCTTCGACGAATTCGGGCCTATGCCAGGAGCACCGTACAGTCACGACAAGCACGGCTTAGGCCTGCTGTCGGACAAAGTTCGGGGTATCACTCCCGCAGTAGCCTCAGACTTAAATCTGGAGCAGGCTGCGCTGCCTAAAGAAGGAGGGCTGGATCCCGCCCCGCCGGCTGCACACTCGTCGGTGGTGGAGCCGAACACGGTTCTCACCTCTGTGGTGGCCTGTGACTCCGGACCCCCGTATTCACATCCGGATGTTGGTTCCTGTCCGTGCACTCCCGAGCCAGTCGAGCCAGGTTGGGCTCCGGTAATGGAGTTCACCGTTGCGGATATCTTCCAGCACTCGCCCTTTGGCGACATGCTGAACTCATAAAAAACTCTCTCTTTGACAGAAAATTCCGGGCCGAACTATTTCCGGCTCGAGTGGGAAGCAGGCGACGAGGAAATTCGTTACCCACCCACCACCCACTTCATAGCCACAGTTGGTGATTTAACCGACGTGCTTGACTTCGACTCCGAAGGCATCGACGGTATGGACGATGACGCAGGAGAAGATTCAGAATCTATGGGGTGCTGGACTTCCGCCTCGTCACACGACATATACATGGTGGATACGCCCAAGGAGGACAACCACGACAATCCGGAAGATAAAACCCCCGGGCAAAAGCCAAAGCGACGGCGCAGACGCCATTCCAAGTCCAGCAACAGTAAAAATAGAAGCAAGAGCGCCAGAAGGATCGATACTCCGGTCAACCCCGAAGGCAACAACGACCATACGGAACCAGCGATGGAGCAGGATGAGCCAGGTCACGCCGAACATAGTTCGGAGCAGATGCCCGATGACAATGATCCTGAAGGACGAGGTCATCAAACCGAACCAGCACAAGAACAAAATCCGGATAACGACGCATTCATCATCCCGGAAACACGCGTGGAACGAGATAACCTCCACCGAAAGCTTATGGCCACTGCAAGAAGTCTAAAGAAGCAGAAGCAACGGTTCAAAGCCGCACAAGAAATGCTCAATCGTAGATGGAATAAAGTGCTAGACACCGAAGAAAGATACAGCGACGATCGCCATACAAAGAGCTATACAAAACGCAAGCTACTGCCAGAATTCGACGACGAGGCCGCTCCACCAAAGAGTAACACGACCAGGAGGCAAGAAGTACCACTTCATAACCGCAACAAAGCGTCTACCGACGCCGCGCACGATCTACGTGAGCACCTGGATAAGAAAGCTGGCGCAGCTATGTCCATCTATGGATTTAAAGGACACACCCCGGCGAGGGACTGTGGTCACCAAAACGATTATGCTCATCAAATACCAGTTCGGAATAAACACCGGACACAACAACATCCGACGACATGCCACAGCACGTCCAGATAGAGAGGGGCTGCTCACCCCCTGTGCTTTACCGAAGAAGTACTGGACCATGAATTTCTACAGGGCTTTAAACCTATGAACATAGAGGCATACGACGGAACGATAGACCCAGGGGTCTGGATCGAGGACTTTATCCAGCATATACATATGGCTCGTGGGGATGACCTCCACGCCATCAAATACCTTCCCCTCAAACTAAAGGGACCAGCTCATCACTGGTTGAAAAGCCTCCCCGAAAATTCAATTGGGAGTTGGGAGGAACTCGAGGACGCTTTCAGGGCCAATTTTCAAGGGACTTATGTCCGGCCTCCGGATGCTGACGATTTAAGTCACATAATCCAACAGCCCGGAGAGTCTACCCGCAAGCTTTGGAACAGATTCCTCACTAAGAAGAATCAAATTGTTGATTGTCCGGACGCTGAAGCCTTAGCGGCATTCAAACATAGCATCCGTGACGAGTGGCTCGCCAGACACCTCGGCCAAGAAAAGCCGAGGACAATGACAGCCTTAACAAGCCTCACGACCTGATTTTGCGCGGGCGAAAACAGCTGGCTGGCCCGTAAAGGCACCAGTGATCCCAGCACATCCAAAATAAGGGATGGCAACGGAAACCGCGGCGCAATAAAAACAAACGCCAAAACAAGGAAGAGAGCCCGAACAACACAACGGTAAACGCCGGATTCAGGGGCTCTCGACCCGATCAGCAAAAGAAGCCACCAAAAGGCAGTAAAGAGGGGCCATCTAGTCTGAACAGAGTCCTGGACAGACTGTGCCAAATTCATTGCACCCTCGACAAACCTGCGAACCATACGCACTGAGAGTGTTGGGTCTTCAAGCAGGTCAACAAATTAAACGCTGAGCACAAGGGAAGGGAAACACCAAGTGAAGACGAGGATGAACCTCGTCAGCCAAACACTGGGGGACAGAAAAAATTCCCACCAGAGGTTAAAATAGTAAACATGATCCACGCGACTCATACATCCACGAGAAGGCATGAACACGCGCGCCATAGAGCCCATCGTACCCACACCTAGCTACTGGATGACTAGTCCGATCACTTTCGATCACACGGACCAAATGACTAGTATTCGGCACGAAGGATCAGAGGCCTTGGTGCTCGAACCAATAATCGACGGATACCATCTCACCCACATCTTCATGGACGGCGGCAGCAGTCTCAATTCAATATATGAGGACACTGTCCGCAGTATGGGGATAGACCCATCCAGAATTAGTCAAAGCAACACCGCCATTGAAGGGGTGATACCAGGTGTTGAAGCCTACAGCAGGGGCTCCGTCATACTGGAGGTAACATTCGGCTCTCCAGGCAACTCCAGAAGCGAAGAACTACTCTTCATCATCGCACCCTTCCAAAGCGACTGTCATGCACTACTTGGAAGAACGGCCTTCACCCGCTTCAACGCATTACCACACTATGCCTACCTTACACTCAAGATGCCTGGTCCACGTGGCGTCATAACCGTTAACGGAAACACAGAGCGCTCTTCACGCGTCGAGGAATACGCAACGGCCCTAGCAGTCGGACTATAAGCGGCCTCCAATATCAGCAAGCATGACTGGTCATTAAGACCACAGACTCGGTTAGACGAGTCTGGCAGCCCGGATAAGAACGAACTAGGGCACCATACACGTAATCACATAAAGGACACCAGGGGCTATAGATATTTAACATAGCCCCACACTTGGCTCAACCTTATTGGCAGGCCAACATCTTACACTTTTTACTATTCATCGCATACTTACGTTGTACTCTCCTAGATGAGTTTTCTTCTTTACAGACAACATTCGCGCGATGCCCTTCCAGGATACGGCACAACGGAGAAAAAGGCGCAGACGTG
This sequence comes from Triticum aestivum, assembly GCF_018294505.1. Classification (NCBI taxonomy): domain Eukaryota; kingdom Viridiplantae; phylum Streptophyta; class Magnoliopsida; order Poales; family Poaceae; genus Triticum; species Triticum aestivum. Next base: position 372,964,873 of record NC_057801.1, on the reverse strand, counting down.
CAGCAGGGCCCCGCTCAAAAGGTTTCTCTTTAGATTAAGCCCCTGTGTAAACCTTTTCTACTGCCTCTTGTTGTTAAACCATCCCATGGGTTCCATACCCACAGAGGATATTGCCGTTATTGGCATTTCGCCACGGCAGACTAATGCATGTGCCAGGAACTACAGGGTTTATAATGAATGGGCCTTCTTCAGCCCATTTTCTGTCATAAAGTCTGAATACCTTCGAGAGTGTTCGGCGTCACGAGTTTGGCCTTATATGCATCAGCTCCGAATCATGTCTTTGGTCAAATGTTGGGTTTGCCCGGCTCTTGGGTTTGCCGCCTTATGTTCCGTTATTATCGGCTAGGGCGGCCAAAGGAGAACTACTGCGATTGTGCCCTGGTTATTCCGGACGAGCACCTCAGTAGAGAAAGCCGAAAACTGACTGTCATGATACAACGAGAGACTGTTCAACCACTCAAAGACTTATCGGAATCTTTAGGATCCCTCCGCATTAACGAAGGACCGTTTCCCGGTCATGTACACACGCACCCGTATTCGGATGCAAGCGAAGGTACCAGGGGCTACATAGTAGCCCACCGTTAGACTCCCATGGCTAAGCGAAAGCATTACAGCTATATAGTCTGGTTGCCTAGTTCGATGTGCGATCACATCATTAATGGACCAAGACATTGGATCAAATGTGATTATGCATATTTTTCTCGAACACCCCCGCATTATATGCGTGGGGGCTGAAGCCAACGACTGCTAACTTTCGGATT